>NW_006263988.1:1462-11453 GCF_000469605.1 Apis dorsata
TATTTAAAATTTTATTAAATTATTTTTATATATAATATATAAATTAAATATAAAATAAGTATTTTTGAAATTGTAACATATCAAAAAAAAATTTCTCTTTCTGAGAAATATAGAATAAATTTTTTATTATGTGGCTTTTTTGAAAAATTAAATTTGAAAATTTATTGGATATGCATATATTTATTACTTTGTTCATATCACTATTTTTATTAATTAATATCAAAATTATTAACTATACTTTTCATTATAGCTTGGTGTTATATTAATTGTTTAATATAATATAATTATCATTGTCTAACTAAAATATCATGAATTAAAAGATAATATCCAAGTACTTGAACAAATAAAAAATTTGAAAAAATTATTATCAGTTCATTTCTATAATTTGTTGTATTAAAATTTATAGGCAATATTTTTAATATTTATTTATTGTTAGTGTTTTATTTTTTTAAATTATATTTAATCTTTCTTTGCATTTTTTGTAAATATAAATAATGTAATTATGATTAAATAGATCGAGAAAATGAAATATGAGATTATCATACGTTCAACAAATTTTTAAATTTAATTTTTTTAAAAACAGAGTTATATATGAAAATTTTATTCTATATTTTCAATTTAATTTTATATCAAAAATTATCTTTTTTTCTATATATAAAAACTCGAAAGTACGAGAAAATGTACTTTTGTTTTGAAAACATATATATCATTGTTTCTTTAAATCTTCTTATGTAATAATCTTCTATGAAAATTATTACATTTATATTTATATTTAGAATTATATTTGAGATCATTATTTTGTACATAAAAATATTATTTAAATTATGTCAATGATATATAAAATATATATAAAAAATGATATATAAAAATATAAAATATAAAGTATTTATCACAGTTTAAAAATTATTACATTAATAATTTTTCATACACTTAGCACAATAAGAGCTTTATATTCTTATATTATTTTTCATTTCATTTTTATATACAAATTAATAATAGTTGAATCTTAATTTTATAAGTATGAATATATATAGAAAGTAGAGAAAAATAATAATTATTACTTATTAAAAAAAATTGAATAAACTATTATTATTAAATAAATTATAAATAAAAATTAATTAATATTTTAACTTATACTTGACATGTTCAGGATAAAATTGTTGATCCCATGGCTTAAAAATGGAAGTGGTCACGTATAAACGTGTTCCATCAAGACTTAATTGAAGCATTTGTGGAGATCCATAAAGACGTCGGCTTTTTATATAAGTTGGAGCCGGTTGTTCAGTAAGTTCGTTATCTTGAATTACACGAATTTTTGAATCATTTAAAATTGAGCCACCAAGAAAAATTTGACCAACTAATTTTGGTTTTTCCGTATCAGAAATATTATATTGTCTAACGTCTCCATGAAGCCAATTTGATAAATAGAGATATTTGTCATCAAGACTAATCAAAATATCTGTTATCATTCCTATATATGAAAATATATAATAAAAATAAATGATAAATAATTGTTTTAATAAAAATTGTTACATATGTTACAAATTGTTATATATATTGAAATGATATAATAATAAATAGTAATAATATATAGATAAATATATAAATATATATCAATTTTAATAATAAATTCTATTCTATATATAATTCTATATATATTATAATATTATATAATATTGTTATAAAATATTATTTATTTGAATTGCATGTTATTTGTATAGATAGAAGTATACATGTACCTGGCATTTGTGGAGCAATCCATCCTTCTACTTGTTTATTAAGAATTTGAATCACCTTTTTTGCAGTCCATTCTCCATTTGATGTTTTATAAAATTTATATACATTTGAAGTAACTGCACATCCTACAAATCCTTCGCTAGATTTTGGATTATGAAGAAATCGTATTTCAAGTGGCGCAATTCCATCTTCACCCAAATTTAAAACTTGTTTCAATTTTCTTTCGTTCCATGAATAAAAATTTAAGCTTCTTCCATATATTGCTATAGAATATGGAAAAAAAAAACAAAATTATTAAATAAAAAATAAACAAGTAAGGAAAGTAAGTAATGATGATAAATTGATAATTATAGATTGATAAATATAGAAAATAATAATTAACCAGGATCGGCTATATCAGTTGTAGTATAGCCTTTTTTGAAAATTCTAGGTACGCCCCATTCAGATGCAACGAGTACGTCATGATATGGTTGATACCAAAAATCGTAACCGAATGCTGCTTTTTTCTCTCCTATGGTCCAGGTTCCTTTTACTTCAAGTGTTTCTGCATTGATGCAAAGAAATTCACCTATAGCATCCCCATTTGGTTTACCCATTGCAGAAATCAAAATTTCACCAGTTGGCAAACAATGACTTGTATGCAAAGTTGATATCCCATATTGATTTACTTCTATCGAGCTTAATACCTTATTAAAAAAACAGAAACAATTATTTTTATTTTTATTGAAATAAAATTCTTTTACGATGAAATATTGTATAAAATTTGAAATAATATTATAATAAAATATATATGCGAAAATATATATGCGAATAATCGAAAATTTTCGATTATTTATATAAAACAATAATAAAACATAATCCAACCTTTTTGATTGATGGAGTTCGTTCAGAGCTTGTATCAATGAAGTAAACACGGTCGGACATTAGACATGGAAGTATCAGAGTATCTCGTTTTTGTTGTTTATTATGACAACTGCTACAAATATTCCAACCAGAATGATGTAATTCGTCACCAATGTGAGGCATTCGTAATTTATGAATAATCTATAAAACGTAAATATTTTTTGTGATCAAGTTTTAATATATATGTAAATTTCTAATAGAAATTTCCATATAAATATTGTATAAATTATTGTGTTTTATATTATCTTTTAATATATGTGAAAAATAAAAATTTTATTTATATTATATTTATATTATATTATATTAAATATTATATTTTAAATATTATATTTATTTTATATTTAAATAAATATTAAATATATTTAAATAAATATTAAATATATTTAAATAAATATTAAATATTATATTTTATTTATATATTATAATATATGGAAGTAAACATTTTTTACAAAATTTTAGTGAACTTATAAAAAATTTCCTTATTTAATGATTATTTAATTTCAATAAATTTAAAATGTCATATACATGTTGTTAAGAACAATTTTGAATAAGTTTTTCGTATTTTATACATATATTATATAATCAGTTAATTTTTTTAATTTCTGAATTATATATAAAATATATAATAAGTTACATATATTAAGTTATATTAATAAGTTATATATATTAAGTTTTGTGCGATTTAAAATAATATTTCTTATAATTAATAATATAATATATTATTTAATATAATTCTTATATTAAATGTATTCGTTTTTACGCAATGTTAAAATTTTTTATCTACATCTATTAGTTCTGCATGTAGGTAATTTTTCATACACATATAATTTTGAATGTGAATATATACTTATGTATTTGAAATATATGGATATATATGCCTATTTATAGGAATATATAATGCCTATTTTTATAAGAATATATGCCTATTGAAGTTCAACTATTAAATAAAAAAAATAAAATATACAGAAATATGACTATTATGAAACGATTATCTATATTTATACAATAATGTGAAATATTGTTCAAAATGATAAGCTTTAGTTAAATAATTAAACTAATTAGGATTTATTTTTCTTTCAAAAAAATATTTTTATTTATTTATTATTATTAAATATGGTAATTATTTCATTATCCTATTGTTGATAAATTAACTCTCTTAAAATGACTAAGATCGTTAAAAGATCGAAAAAAATAAAAATAAATTTATTTTTGTTCCAAAGAAATGTCTTATTGCAAATGAAAAAAATTATTAAAATTTTTTAACAAGATAAAACTCTTAAAGTTTAACATTTTCATATCATTTGGCTTTTTTGACAAATTGTTCAAGATTTTGGCAATTTGTATTGTATACTTTATTTATAATTTTTTCTAAAAGATTTTTCTACACGAATTAATAATAATTTAGTATATATATACTTTAGTATATAAATATAAAATACATAAATATTATACAATAAATAAATATATAAATAGTACAAATTTGATGATTATCTAAACAATATAATTATATGATAAGATAAACAATATAATTATTTATTTAGATATAATATTCTCAACTAATATACGTGTGAATTTTATATATTAGGACTATTAAGTAATCAATCTATATATAATCTTTATAGAGTAAGTCTAGAGAATCTCTGTAGAGTAAGTAAAGAGTAAATCTCTCTGTAAGAGATTTTTCATCTTTCTAATTTTATTATTCTATCTAATTTAATTATATATATTATACTAATTTTACTATTATACATATTATGTGATTCTTGTAATGATTATATTCTATCATAGTATGATTTGTTCAGTTATTTTTTTTTATATTTACAATATGTATTTCTTATATTATATATTTTTAACTATTGTTACTGAAATATAAAAAAAAGATTTGATATTTCATTATTTTTATCAATTATTTTTTATTTTAATTTAGTTTTTAATGTTTTTATTAGATACTAACATTTTTCTCATTCTCTATTATTATAGTATTATACTATTATAGTATTTTTTCATACTATTGAAATAATGTAATATGCAGATATAAATAACTGAATATTCCAAGTATTCATATTTTGCATATATATAATATATTAAAATATATTATATTAAAATATAATTAAATATATATATTAAATATATTCAATATATTATATATAATTGATGTATATAATAAATATATATATTATTATTATTTATACATTTATATATTTATTAATAAAATTTATCATACCTTACAATAATCTATGCTATTAGGATCTATATCAACTGTGCATAGAATATCAGATTTATTTTTATCTGTATGAATACACACTACATACATAAGTTTCTCACGTGAGCCTTCGAGCATTGCTGCTTTTGGCGATCTGTAACCAGGACCACTGCAACTCATAGTATCTAAAATATAATTAAATGTATATATGTATAAAAAAGTATGTAGCGAAGTATTTGCGTTGCTATTTCAGTTATGTCATTATATGTTTTCATTATTAGATCACATTTCATATAGAGATTTTAAATTAAGATATAAATTTTAATAGAAAGTTAAATTTGTAAACAGATATATGATCTTTTCGCGTATGAGCTATATTTATCGCATAATATTATTTCATGATTATATTATTATATACTTTCTTATAATGGTCAATCGACGATATTGTAAATTTTATGTTATTCAGTAATTAACAGAATAAAAAAATATAAGATTAAAAATTAAACACTAATTAGATGATGAACAAAAAAAGAAAAAATTAATAGATATCATAATGATAAATAATAATAAATAAATAAATATTATTAATAATATTTTTCTATAATATAATAATAATATTATAAATAATTATTTTCAATTTTTATTTAAATAAAATCAATCTTGATGTATTAGAAATATATATTTTTAATACGTACTTACTACGTGTCACTGAATGTTGAAGTATTATCTGAGAATGTCTATCTTTGAATGTTATATAATGATAATGGAATTGGAGAAGGGAATTCTATGATACATTCCATATATAAATACATATACATGTTCTTACGTATAGATATACATATACATATAATTATTATATAATATTATTTTAATATTCTATTTATTATTATTAATGAGATTTAATATTTTATGAATGGAAATACAAATTTTATAATGTATTATTATGTTATGTTAAAATAATAATATTTAAAGATAAAAAATCAAATTTATGAATTCTTAAGATTTAGCGAAAATGAAAATTGAATTATAAATCTAATGAATGTATCGATGTGTGATATCCTCATACATCTTTACATATGTTATAAAAAACAATTTAAACAATTTTTGGTAATTACTTGAAATAGGAAAACTTCAGTAATTTCCATGATTTTTACATATTGTTGTAAAAATCAATATTTTGAAACTTTTTCTTTTACTTTTTCTGTTACTGTCACTTAATTTTAGTTTTCGAGATATTTGCAAAAAAAGATATTATTATTACATAGAATTTCTTTTATATATTTATATTTGCGATTGTGTATGCATAAGCATGTGATTGTCATTTATGATAATAATAACAAGCAAGTAAAATATAACGGATGAATTAATAAAAAATCTACTTATTCATGAAATTATGATGGGCTTAAAATGTTTTAAATCCAATGCTGAAAATATTTTACAGATCTTTCGAAATGTAAAAATAAAATATAAAACAAAATATAAAATCTTTGAAAGATCTCAATTACAATAATCGAAATTATAATTATAGATATCAATAATAATATTTATATATTCATATGTTCATTGTTTGAAGGATTTAGAATTCTTAAGTTTGGCATTGGATTTGAAACATTTAAGTTTTAAGGCATTATAATTCATAAAGAAATAATTTTTTAACATTATTGTTAAAAATTAGTTTTGTAACATTATTGTTTTTAAGTCTGCCTGTGCAATATAAAAACAATAAATAAATGATACTCACAGACTTACGTCTATAATACATATAGATATTTATAAGATTATAACATACAGATAGATATTTATAAAATTCTATGTAATTAATAGCAATTCTTTTTGTAAATATCTCGAAAATTAAGAATAGTAATTTTGAATAGTAATTTTTTTTGTATTTTGAAAATTACTAACTAAGCAGTTGTAATAAATTGTTCAAAAATATATATTGTTCAAAATTTTATCCTTTACATATTTAAAAATGATTAAAATTAAATCAGAAAATTCTATTCAGAATAATTATTCAATTTTCTATATATATAATTCAATCAAAATTTTTGTAATATTTGCAAAAAAAATTGTTACTACTATAAATAAAATGAAAAGTTATTTCTTACTAACTTTCAAAATAGATATATCAAAATCATAAGATTACCTGAATTTTAACATTTGTATAAAATAATTGTTAATTATTTATTTTTTTAATATTAATTTTAAATTAAAATCAAATATTTTTTCAATAAAATAATTAATTAAATAATTAATTTAATTTTATAATATTTGTAAATATTAAATAAAATAAATTAAAATCTATTTTAATTTAAGATCAAGAAGAAAGAAAAGAAGAAAATTTAAATTTAAAATAAAAAGAGATGAAAAAGAAAGAAAATTAGAGAAAGAAAAAGTTTTCTCTAATGATCGTCAACAGATTGAAATAGAAAAATATTTTTTATTATCAATAAATTTTCTTGATTTATAATATATATTTATTAGCAGGGTTCGACTTAGTTAAACAATACTATCAGATCATGCACGCGATATATCCACAAACATCATATATAGTATATTTTTCGACATATTTATTACAAAAAATGAGTAGAAAATCATTTCTTGTTTGAATTTTCCTTTATTACAAATATAAGAAATTATTATAATTATTATGATAAAAATGCTGTTGAAGAGAATATATTTCTATAATTACTTTTTAAATATATAAATATAAAACATAGAATATATTTTCATATATTTTCATAATATATAACATAAAAATATATTTTCTTTATTTATTAAATAAAATACTTTAAACTTTACTTATTAAATAAAATATATTATTTTAATTTTGGAAAAATTTTCATATTTAAAAATATTTCAAAAGAAATAGTTTAATCATTATAATATTCAATGAAGAAATAATTAATATAAAAATAAATTGACAAAATTTATTATAAAAAAATAATTATTATAATAAAATTAATATTTACAAACAATTAATATTTTAATTATGAATTGATTATTTTCTAAAATAAAGATATAAACATATAAAAACATTATTTTCTAAAATATTGAAATTTATTTTTAATTTTACAATTTTTATATGTACAGTATTAATATAATTAAGAATCAATTTTAAAGATTAAAATAAATATAAAAGTTGATATACAAAAATAAAAAATCGATTAAAACTTATTTAATAATCTTTTTAAGTTATAAACAACTTAAATTTACATTAAATGAAATAAGATGCAGACAAAATAAAATGGTGTAATAGATAAAACTATCGCATTTTATTTGTGTTTTGCTTTATTTAATAAAAATTCCAATTATTTATATTATTTAAACTTAATAAATAAGTTTCGAACATTTTTATATTCCAATTTTTTTTTTAATTAATTTCTAAAATCGATTTTTCAAAGATATTTCACGAATATATATATGTTAATATATATAATATATTAGTATATATATATATATATGTATATTTATGTATATATATTATAGTGTATACTTAATATATATTATATATATTAATATATTATATAATATTTTTTTTTATGACGAAGTCTGAAATTTTATTGGAATTGAAATATATTTTATATAAAAGCAGGAAAAATAAAAATATTTCATTATTTTTTTGATTTCAAAATTATTAAAAATTAATTTTCAAAATAATTATTTTTATTAATTTTCATCTCTATAACAAAATTTTTACTTCCGCAACTAATAAATATACTTTTTTCTTTTTCTATTTCGTCGATTAAAAACTAGACTTTTTAATGATTTTTTAATAATTCTTTTATTTTATTCATAAATAAAATATCAAGAATAAAAAAAATTTTATTTTATAAATTTAATCACTGCATTTTACATATAAAAATAATTTTCTTCAATATCATTTAAATAATATTTAATGAAGTATATCATTTTTTGCTTTAAAAGATGTTCAAAATTTAAATCATCAATAGAATCATATAAAAAATATTATTATTTGTTTTTGAATTATTATTATTTTAGGAAATTTATATTTTTCTCGTTACTAATTTCAGTAATTAGAAAAAGATTCTTAATAAGGTTATAATAATAAAAATGTTCTAAATCTATATAATTCAAAGTATTTTAATGAAACTAAGGCTAAAATTATAGCACATTTTTGTTCTATTAATCTTTGAAACATCTTATATATAAAATTTCATTGTATTTTATGTTTATAATAATTTATTTTAATTTATAATAATTTATGATATAATTTATGAACTAAATTTTGTATTTCTTGCAATTATCTATTAATAAACAGTACTGTGTTTATATCATCGATATTTGTCACGAATATTGCAAATATATAATTAATAGAATTCTTTACTAATAAATTCCTTGTAAAACAAATTTATTAACTGTTAATAAATCGAATAATTTAATTATAGTTTTTATATTCGTTGTATTACTATTAAACAAGAATTATTACTTTATCTTCTAATTTCTAATCGCAAAATATAATTTATAAATTTTTTATTATCATATTTTTAATTTGAATTGTTCATTGATAAAATAACACATGAAAATTTGATATATTAAAAAATTGTCGGTATTTATTTATAATCTTCTACATACAGATTTGACATATGCGTATTTATTTATATTATGTTATATATTTATTATTTAGTTATTTTTTTATTTTAATAATTATTTTAATAATTTTCTAATATTATTTTAATAATTTTGATATTTTAAATCAAGAAAATTGATCAATGCCAGATTGATCTTTTTTCTTATATTATTATATTATTATCATATTATTATAACAAATTAGGATTTTTTTTATATATAATTCAATTATGTATTAAAAAATAACTCAAATTATAGAAAGTTAAAATACCATAAGAATATGAGTTTTTTTTAGAAATATTGCAATTTTTCATTGAAATGTTATACACTTTGATGAAATTAATTAAAAAAAATAAAATAAATTAAATTTGATTAAGTTTGATTAATAAAATTAATTAATTGTATATTTATTATATTTTAATTTTTTCTGATATTTTGTATGTCACTTAAGAATTGTTCAGAAAAATATTATCAAAGTCAAAATCATTTAAGAATATTTGTTGCTATTTTAATATTCATATATTAAAACAATAATTATATATAATAATTATAGTGAAT
>NW_006263988.1:11670-19511 GCF_000469605.1 Apis dorsata
TAATATTATATTATATAACTATAATAATTATTATAGATAATCTAATAGTTTAATGGCAAATCGATTATTATTACAATTTTTAAAATGCAATAAATAAAAACAAAAAACAAATTTTGATTTGAAATATTTGAAATATTTATATTCATGATAATATATTATATAATATATTTATAAGCATATTTAAATATAATAAAATACAATAGAGTTTTTCATAAATATTTTTTTGCGAATTTCATTGACTATGTAAAAATATATATTTTTTTAAAAAAAAATTAAAAGTTATTTCTATTTTGTAAGAAATGTATTTAAAATCATTTATATTGCTATAATTTTAATTATTAACTGAATTATGAAAAGAGATATCATAATTGATTGTACAGGGAACAAAGAAACAATAATTTGTGGTAGAAAATTTTTGGTAATGTATTTATAGAAATTTCTATGAATCTATTTAATCAATATTCAAATTTATTTATTTTTTTATTTCTTCAAGTTTTTCTATCTTATTTAGAATTGAGTATATTTGAAAATATTTTTATTTTTCGAAATACATATTTGGAGCGTTTAAATCTAATCAGGTAAAATTCAAATCTATTTGTAAAATATTCCATCCCATTCATAATTAAAAAAAGAAATTAGAATAATTAATATAAAGAAATCTAGATTCTTTATATTAGGGATTATATTCCAAAAATTTTTAAACTATTCAATTAATGAAAAATTGTATAAAATTGTATAAAACAATTATTTAAAAAATTGTTCATTAAAAAAATAATAATAATACTGATAATAATAATGATAAGTCGAAACAGAATCAAATAAAGAATTAAAACATGGAATAATAGAATGATTTATAGAATTATAGAATTTATAAAAAAGCAAATTAATAATTTAATTTAATTAAATTAAAACAAATCAGATATAAAAGATTCAATATAAATAATAAATTAAAAATGCGAAGAAAATAGTTTTTATTTCACATTATTATAAAAATTTGCTGATTAAATATGAAATTGAATATATTTCTTTTTAAAATGTTATTTTAATAAACAAAATAAAAAATATTAAAATTATAATAATTCTATGTTTTGTTTTTATATTTTTCAAAATAAATAAATTCTTTACTACTTTTATTATTTTTAAAAATATAATTTTATTTTATTTTTTTTTAATTATTAAATTATTAAATTAAAAATTATTATTATAAATNTAAATAATTATTATTATTAAAAATTATTTTTTCAAAATAAATTTTTTTTGAAAAGTTGAGTATTCATTAATTACAAAAAATAAATAAATTTTTATGAAATTTGGAATTATATATATTTGGTTTTTTTTTTTACTATGAAATTATACATAGATTCATTTTTTAAATGAATTTGATTTTTTATTTGTGTCAATTGTTGCAAAATGTAATACAGTATATATAACATGAATGAAAAAAATGTTCTAAACAAAATGAGAAAAATTACTAGAAAATAGATATTAGTAATAAATTATTTAATTTTTGCAATAATACAAATATTTCTACTGCAATATTTTACATGCCATAATATATAAAATATTTTATATTATAATACTGATTTTTTAAATAAATAAATATTTCTGGAAAAAATATAATTTATATAAAAGTAAAAAAATTGTTTAATAATGGCCTATATCTCGTTAAATCGTTAAAAATATTTTTTTTAGTTATTGCTTTCACTATAGAATGATTATACTATTTTGAAATGGACAAATTGGATTTAAGTATAATATTTTTATTGAATATAGAAATATCTTATCAATAAATTATAAATTATGAATTATGAAATATTAATCCATATTTTTGTGGATTTATTTTTCATTCATATTTTTAAACATAATTTTTAAAACATGAGTAATTATCTATTTGATAATTGTAATGATAAATATACATTTTTATGTCTTTGTACTTTTAAAAATCGATAAAATTTTATTCGTCGTTTGTGAAATTTGATATAACAACAATAATACAATAATAATATAATAATAATAATAATATTAATATAATACCAGTAATATTTTTATTATGATAATATTTTATAATAAGATTTTAATATGTTTTATGTAACTAATAAATGAAAAAGTTAAAATTTGAATTGAAAGATATCAATAAAAAATTTAAAATATCTTTATTGTATTTGTTTAAAATGATATTCGCAAATTTACCAAAAATTATTAAAAATTATCAAAAATTTACCAAAAAAACAATTTAAAAAATTTTCTGATTTCTTATACTTCTTTATTTAATTGTTCAATTGGTAATAAAACATGATTTATAATTTCAGGATCAGTAATTTTAAAATTTATGTATAATTAAAAATATTATGTAAGATTAAAATTTTATGATTGAAGTCATGAAATATCAAATATAATAGAGATATTATATAATTTTACATACTTTTTCAATGTTGAATTGCATTTTTAGCTTTTTAAAATCTTCTAATATTTTTTTCTTCAATATTTTTATTATTGCTATTA
The DNA here is from genome assembly GCF_000469605.1 of Apis dorsata. NCBI lineage: Eukaryota > Metazoa > Arthropoda > Insecta > Hymenoptera > Apidae > Apis > Apis dorsata. The sequence continues at coordinate 14,173 of NW_006263988.1, forward strand.
TCAAATCTTGATTTAGTTTATCGATCAAGTCTAATTTATGGTTAAATTTTATTTGTATATATTTTTTTTGTTTTAAATGTGTCTCGTCTCTTATATGCTAATTTTTTAGAATAATTTATAGCAAATAAATTTATATTAAAAGCAAATATAAAATATATAATAGAAAGATAAAGATATAATAGAAAGATATAATTATAATTTACTAAATATATATAATGAAGTAAAAATTCGAAACATTTAATCTATTTTTCTAAACTCAAGATTATGTATAATTATTTATTAAATTATGCATTAATTTTAAATTAGTAAAATCTTTTGAGATAAGTCTACGTTTGAGATAAGTTCACATAATATCTTTTGATATAATTTTTATGAAAGTATTGCAGATCTTATTATCAATTATTGTTAAAATAAATTTATGATCGAAAATAAAATAAAATTTAAAATAAAATTAAATTATAAATTGAAAATTAGAATTTATTTATTTGTTTCTGCTTGATTATTTCAGTTGTTATAATATTCTAGTCTCATTTGATTCTAATATAATTTAAAATTTGATATGTTTACAAAAATATCGACGAAATTTCTTTAAATAATAATATTTTAATTTTTATTATATGTAAGTTGAATTAGTATTAAAAATCATAATTACAGATATATTGAAATTATTTTTAATATTAAATTTTTGTTTGTACTCTATTTTTTGATAGTTTATTAAGAATCCATTTACATATCATATACAATAGGATATGACATACAATCATAGTAAAATTATGTAATTTTTTTAAATTCTAGAATTTTTAAAATGTCATTTTATATTTTATAAAATTCATAATTATGAAGTTGTAAAATCAAAAAGGGCTTGCAATTTTACTTCCATTGATACAAAAAAAATAAGAATATAATCTTAATTAAAAAAAATAATAATATACATTATATATTAATATACATTATATATTATATATTATATATTAATATATACATTAATATATATTAATAATATTTTTTTTTGTTTTTTTTATATCTTTATATAATGCAAAGTCTTTCTTCTTCATACATTTTTGTTATGTATACTTTAAAAATTTTAATTAATTTATTTTATTATTTATTTTTATTAATTATTTATTTTATTATTGATTTTTATTATTTCATTATGATTTATTTTTTATAAATCATAAATTGTATAAGGTATATTAATTTTTTATACTTTATGTAGATCATAAATCGTCTATTCCCAAATATTTAATTGGTGTGTTGAAATAATTTTTAAATAAAAATTTTATTTTTATTAAATAAAAATAAGGATGACTAAATCTTTTTGTTTCAAGATATTGAAATTCTTAAAATTTATATCTATCATTTAATATATATAATATATATAACATTAATATATATAAAATCATTAATATATATAAAATATATGTACTATTATTTTTTTTAACAAATCTGTTTTTCATATAATGATTGTTATTTCATTTATATATAAAAAAATATGTAAAAAAATAAAATTAATATCTCTCTTATTTTAAAATTTTATCTTGCTTCCTTATTTTTATTTTACAACAGATATATAATTATATTATATAATGTCTTGATATAATTTTTTAAATTTCTTATTTAATGAATTGTTTCATGATTCTTAAATACTAAATAATTCTATTCTTTTTAATGTAATGAATATATTTGGAAATAAAATTCAAGTCTAAAAGCTATAATTTTAATCAAAATCAATTTTTTATCAATCGAGCTATATTGAATTCTACCTTGAAAAATCGATTTTGATTAAATTTGTAAAAATCGCATTTTTTGCAAACGTTGTTTTAAAAGCAATCTGTGTGATGTTTTCTAAAGCAACGATGTGTCGTAGAGATATATTGAATTCTGTTCTAAAAAATTATCTTCCAACAAGTTTTTGATTTTTAGATTCACAAATATTTTAACACATGAAGCTTCAAAAACTATCAGAAAGATGTTTCTTATGAATTCCGCTAATACTTTGAATTCTGTCCAAAAAATTGGTCAAAAATTTGTAAATTTTTGCGTATTTTCATATATCGCTCACGATAATAAATTTTTTATCAGGAAAAAGATGATATAACTCGAAAAGTTTTTTGGATTAAGTTGCGAATAAAAGAAATATTATATATTATATAATATATTATATAATATTATATATATTATAATAATAGAAATATCTTGTATTTGTATTTCTATGCATTTATATGGTATAAAATGATATTGATACAGTGCACATCTCAGGAGTTTATGCTGGATGTAATGCAGATCTAATTATATAGCGAAATAGCTGGCTTACTGAATATAGCTTTGAAATGATATTGTATCTCATGTATTTTTATTTTTTATTAAATTTTTTTATTATTTTATTAGATAAAGATCACATCTATTAATCTGATACATAAAAAGAATAGAATATAACCTGTCGAAACTGAGTAAGATAAAAAAATATCAGCAAATAATTTTAAATTTTTTAAAAATATCAAAGATGGCGAACTGTGAAAAATTCCTCTTATTGCTATACCATCTCAGATTCAAACTCCTGAATTTCTCATAATATATGCACATATGTTATGCAAAAAGTTAATAACATAAATATAATATAAAAAAATTTTGATATGTTATATCTTTCACATATTGACATAAATGATACTTCATTGAACAATATTTTTTGTTGTAGCAATATAGCAAAGATGTTCATAGCATAATGTGAGATAAAATCAAATTTTTAAAGCTTTAGATATGTAAAGTATCAATGACGTGAAGCATATATAGGTTCAAGAATATTCGTAAACTGGAGATTCTTTCAATATTTGAAGATAATTTCAATATTTTTTGTAAAAACTTTTGTTACAATTTTGTTAACGAATTATTAATAAAAAACACCGATTAATTACAAAGCACCTAATTCTTAGAATATCCAAAAACATCTTAAAAATGTTCCCTATTTTTGGGACATATAATGTATAAGAATTCTATTGACAAATATTTATAAAATTCATATTTTAAAAAATGGAAAATTATTAATATTTTATTTTTATACAGTAAATTAATAATAAACAAATTAATAATAAATTGTTTATTAATATTTGAATTTTTATGGTTTATTTATATAACATTAAAAATCTAAATTTATTTTCAATGTATCTGACTTGAATGTCGGAAAGAATGAAAGAAGTTGGTACAAATTCACTCTAGTCGAACTGGATTGATTTTCAATCTATAACATGTCGCAAAAAAAAGTTAACTGATCTTTTCGTTTCTTGTAAACTCTTTTTATAGAAATAATCCATTACTTATGAAATCTGCAAATTCAAAAAATCTAGAACTTAAAATAATATATGTCTATAGAGAAATAGATTTATTTATATCTATATTCGATATTTTATATCGAAGATTATTTATATCAATTATCAAAATTTATCAAAATTTACTAAAAAAAGTGAAATTTTGTATCCTAAAAGATAATATATTATTTGAGTATTTATTATAACATAAAATATCCAATGTAATTTCATGTAAACAAATTAAAGTAATTATTTTTTTATATGGAACAAAAAATACTTAATTGTACAAATTTTGTAAATATCTAATTTATCTTTTTATTTAATTAATTATCTATTAAATCAAATATCACAATTAATATTCCTGAATTCAATCTAATTTCAAAATCAAATGAAAACCATAATATTAGAGATTAGCGTTTCAATATTATTATATGGTAAAATTAAAAATATATTTATTTAAAGAAAAGTGACTTTGACTTTTTTAGGAATATTTTTTTTTTGCCGATCATAAATATCGCAATTTGTAGCTAAATAATTAACTTTTATTTGAAATATTTTTTTTTTTATATTATTAGAAATATTTAAAAAATCGTACACATTATTATGCTGAATATTCATATGTATATATGTTAAATATTTGATTTTATGTCATACGATGTTATTAATTTAAAATTTATTAATTATCAGATGCTAGTATGTATTTATTTACTATTATATCGTTATAAAAATTTTATCGTATATCGTTTATAAAAATTTTTAACACTTAAATAAAATTTAATTTAAAATTATTTAAAATTTATAATTTAAAACAATTTTTGTTTATTTTTTTTATCACTTCTTATTGATTTTTATTTATTATAAACTTACAGTTAGGATTCACATTTTCGAATTATCAAAACAATATATCAACACAAAAAAATTTCAATGAAGTTTATTTTTTTAAATACATCTAAAATATGCGAACATCTACTCCTTATATATATTTTATATAATGCTATCTTTCACTTTTTATTTTTTAGAATGTTAAGAATAAATATTCAATGTTAATATGTAATTATCAATTAAATGATCATGAAAGAATAAATGTATTTAATGTAAACATTAAATTAATTAATTATCAATAATATATCAATTAATTCGATTTCTTATTTTGATTAGATAATATGATATAATAATAAGATAATAAGATATGATAAGATATGATAATAAGATAATAAGATATGATAAGATATGATAATAAGACAATAAGATAAATTTTATTTACAAACTTATATTTTATTCAGTAGAGATATATATTGTATTTTTCTCAAAAGAAAATAAAAAATATTGTAATTTTTTATTAAAATTATTATACATAAATTATATAAGTCTTATTCATAAGAACATATCCTAAAAATAAAAGTTTATTATATTAAAAAAATTCAAATATGTCAAAATTGTCAGTGCTTATTATTTTCTATGTCCTTCACAAAAAAATAGAAAATTATTTCATTTATTTTTAATAAAATTTAAATATATTCAAATATAATAAATTGATATTTGATAAATTTTTATCTTTTTCCAAAAGTGGTTTGATATTTATAGTTTTTCTTTTATAGTTTATATTTTTTTCTCTTGTAATGAAAAATAAAAATAAAAAAAATTAGAAATATAATCATTATATATAGTTCTTCGTTTATAATAAAAAATATAAAAATATAAAAAAAGAAAATTAATTACAACTATTGAAATTAAAGATTAAATTAGATTATGAAATGCTTAAAAAATAAAAAAATATTAAATAATTTGTTTAATAATAATTTTTTTTTTATTTTATTATACTTTAATTTTAAATAATTTATTTAAAAGTTAACTTTAAAAAATTCAACTTTAAATAACATTTATTTAAAAGTTAATTTAAAAAAATTCAATCAAAATTATTTTCTTACTTAATTATTCTTTTTTTAATACTTTGAAATATATTAAAATTAATTTTTAGAAATAAATACCTTACCGATTGATGAGAAATCAATACAGATTAATAAATCAATATTTTCT
>NW_006263988.1:19921-20739 GCF_000469605.1 Apis dorsata
ATTTATAATATTATTAATTTTATTAATATTTATATTAATTATTAATAAAAATTATTTTATATCAATTAATATTAATTATATATAATATTATTTTACATATATACAAACATAAATATAAATTTATATAAACATATATATAATATGTATGGTGTTTGACATTTCCAAAATGGATGTATTAACATGTTTAATTAAAAATTTATTTTCATATTATTTCGAAATTAATTTAAATAATAATATTAATGCTTTTTGTTGAATTGCAAATGTATTGGATTTACAATGATCAATTGTATCTAATACTTTATACTCGTCATCATCATCGTTGATCATTTATCGAAATTTTGTTTAGATGTATTGTTTAAATATCTATTTAAATTAAAAAATATTTAGCAAAATATGTTATAATATTAGCTAGATAATTTTATATGATAAAAATCATTGATTTATAGTTTATTCCATTTATTTCAAGAATATTATCACTAATATTCAAAAGTTTTATATGAATGTCAATATTATTAATTTTTCATATACTTGTATCTTGATTGGTAGATTGTAAAAATGATGTTTCTTTTAGACAATGCACATCTTCAATCAATTCTATATTATATAGATATTGACAACAATAATTACACATTATTATTTTTTTTTATTTTTATTGAAACTCATCTTTTTATTATAGATGCTACAGTATTGAGATATGTCTATAATTTTATGAAATTATATTATAAATATAAATATACGTATATAAATATATATAATATATATAATATATTATATATATTTATATATATAATATATAAATATACATAAAAAAATTATAA
>NW_006263988.1:21668-29092 GCF_000469605.1 Apis dorsata
TATTTTTTGCTTTGACAATATAAATTTTGTTTTCTTGTGATAAAATATTCTATATAGAAGATTACAAAAAATTTGGCAATTAATTTAATAATTAAATTAAATTATTATAAAAATTATAAATTAAATATACATTTCTTAGTATTACTTTAAAATTTATATTTAATAAGAAAAAACTTTGTTTTATTAATTTCTTATTCAATATTTTACAGTTATATAAATAAATATAAATAATTTTATGAAAATATTAATATGTTAATTTGATATTAAAGTTACAAAATATTTTAATAATGAAATATATGAATATAATCTTTTAGAATATCTTAGAATAGAATGCCTTACAAATGATTACTCTATTTAAAATTATTAAAAAAAAATTATATAAACTTTTACTTTTCTTCGCTATTTTGGATCTGTTGCAATATCTTTTAAACTGAAAGTTTTATTATGCTATTGTTATCGTTTATTACAGTCATAAAAAAATAAAATGCATTTTTTGATATATTTGTATAAATCATTGTATAAATTATTAATGTTGATTTTTTTGGATTCAACCGATTTTTATAATACTCATAGTCATTTAATATTTATCAATAGTTCTTCAATTCGAAGGAATTAATATTTTCGAATTCAAATTTTAAATTATTTTTTAAATTTTTTAATTTGAAATATGTATAAATAGCAAGGTAAATTTTTATACATATGCATTATACATATACATATGCATATGAAAGAATAAGTAAAAAATAAGTAAATAATTCTTAAATATAAATATTTAAAAATTAAATATAAGAATGATTTTACATATAATATATACATATATTACATATAATATATAATATAATGTTAAAAAAATATAATATAATGTAAAAAATAATAAAAATATAATCAGCAGAAAAAATAATGAAAAACACGTTCATTTTTTTTATATTCTAATATTTTATTTAAAAATTTATCAAAAATAGATCAGATTTGTATTTCTTTGTTGTATTTTCTTTTTTGTATTCTTTATTTTTCTTTGTTTTTTGTATTTCTTGTTTGACTAATATCTTTGCCTTACAAATGATTTAGAAAATGAAATAATTGATGGGAGAAAAAAATATATATTTTATTTCTTCAAATATGATTTAACCTAATTAACCTAATTAATTAGGTTAAACCAAGAATCGTAACTTTCTATAACTTTTATGAATTTTTGATGTCTTATAATATATTGATTTGTATTTGATTTTTCATATAAAATAAATTTATTATTTTATTAAAATCATTTCTTTTAAAAAAATTGAGTATGAATAATTTTCAAAAATATTATTTCGAAAATTATTTCATTAAATAATTTGTGAAAAGAATATATTATTTTTTTAATTTCTTTTTTCTATTCGTATGATAACTTTTTTTCATTTTAATTAATGTATTTCCATTATTTAAAAAATGATCAAAAATTAAAATCTTTTTTAGTAGAAAATTTTTGTATTATATTTATATATTAAATTTTTAATAAAAAAAATATTTTTATATATTTTGTTTTTTTATGTATATATGATATTTTATATGATACATGATATATAATATATAATGTTAGAAAGATATTAATTAATTATTAACTTAATATAAACTTCAATTATTAATACACCCATATAAGATAACAAGAAAAAGTTCAAAGAAGTATGTTTAAAAAAAAAATTATAATTGCAAAAGATTTATCTAAAATAAAATTAAATGCAAAAAAAAAACAAAAGTTTTAACAAAAAAATGTTACAATATATTGAATTTATTACATACTATTTATAATATTTAGTATATTTTATATTAAACTTTTTAAATTATTTTTTTGAAAAATAATAATTAATTATTCAATAACATTGAAGCTATGTTATTGAAAAAAAAACAATTTATATTTATACATAGATTGACTCTATCTAAAAGAAAAATAGTAATTAATAAATATAAATTTTATTCAGTAGAATTTACATTTGCATTATTTAGTTTTAAAAATAATATTGAGAATATATATTATAAAATATTAAAGCTGAAAATACCATTAAGATTGAAAACAGATACAATCAAAACTAAAAACAAATCAAATATTTAAACTAAGTAAAGAAATAAAATGAATATTTTTGTATATATGTTTGAATTAATTAAATTTTTAGAATTTATTTTTAAAAAGACTGAAAACAAAAACTGGTTAACAACAATTTTACACAAACTGCTAATATAAATAGTAGAAATTGGAAAAAGAATAGATACTTTTAAATGATAAGAAAAATATCATTATTATTTAATAAATTGCAATATTATTTATTATATTTTAGATTAACTATTATAAGTAATGTATCTGAATAAAATTACAATAATGAGTGTTTCAACAAAAACTAATGTAAACTAGAAATTAGAAATTTATTTAAATTAAATATATTATATTTAATATATAATTAATATATAATTAAATTAAATATAGTTAAATAAATGATTAAAAATTAAATATAATTAATTAGAAATTAATTGAATCATTAAGCATTAATATTATTATAATAATTTTAATCTCAAAATAAACAACAATAAAAATAAACTTTTAATTAAATATACCAATATGTTAATTGTGCATATCAAAAATCTCTTTTTTATATTTTTAGTAACTTTAATAGATATTATATTTATTATTAAAATCAAATTATCAACAAACAACATCAATCGAATGTTATTCATGTTATTTACATAAAATAAAAAATAAAAAAATATTAATAGCTTTATTCCAAATAGATAATTCCTTGACAAATTATATTCTACTTCTATTATTAAAATCTATAATAATAGATAATTATTAGAATTATCTAGTTTAAGAATTTTTAATTTAATAAAAATAAATTTTAAAAGAAAACTCTAATTACATTTAATAATTAGAATTATGTTTTATTGTAAAGAATAATTTCTTTTTTTGTTGAAGTATTATCAATTCTCACAATTTTATAACCAGAAATAGAAATATATATATATATATATATTAAGATGAAGCTAAGTTTTTATAATAAGAATATTAAATTGATGCTTAGCAATAATAATAAATCAATTTCGTTTTTATTTTAAGAAGTAAACTTGAATTCCATAATAATATTCTATTAATTTTCATTACAAATTTATCAAAAAATATTCAAAATTAAAATTGATTATTTTAAAAAAAATTTGTAATTTGTCTAATTAATAATATTCTCATAACTTTGTTTGTGAATAATATTTAAATATATCAAACGTAAAGTGTTACCTTTTCTATTAATATTTTTATTTTTATTAAAAATTAAGATTCTTGAAAATCATCTTAATAAATCACTTATATATACATAATATACATTTATATATATATACAAATTTTTTATTAAATTTTTAACATAAAAAATTTTGGAATCCTGGAAGGAGATGATTTCTGTTATATAAATTAACAAATGAATAATAATAATATAATAGATTATAAAAATAGATTATGAAACAACAATAAGAATATATAAATTAATTAAAGCTATTTATTATTTGTTACATATCTATATAGCTCTATATATTTTTGAAATTATTTTACATGATAACTGTAATGAAATAATATATGAAAATTTCGAATCTTTATAACTTTGTCCTATTATTAAATATCGAAGTGTAGTTATCAAATATTAAATCAAATTTAAAATAAAATTAAATTGTTTTTTATATGTACGCAAATAATATAATTAATATATATATATATTATATATTATTATATATAATAATAATATAATAATATAATAATTAAATTTTTTTGTTGTCATTTTTTTAAATAATAACAAATAAGAAAAATATTTCTTTTATTTTTATATATAGTCATATTCCAATATTCTGTCATCAAAAATTTCGCTCCATTGTTTTCCATTATTTATATTTGCTTTACCATTATTTCGAATAGTTAGTTTATGATTTAAGACATTGTTATGAGAAATTTATTTATCTTCAATGATTTGAAATTCATTCAACTTGAAGTTAAAAAACTCTTAAAATTTAACGCAAAATTTTTTTAAGCAATAAAAACATTATCATTAATAAAACTAATAATATTTTGAAATTGTTTGACGAAAATTGTCTACATTATTTTTTAGAAAATACGATTTCTAATGTATCAATTTTTCTTTAAATAAAATTTAATAAAAAGTAAATAAATAATTTACAATACTTATTATTTGAAAGATGTTATCATATGATGATTTCTAGTTTGTAATTTCAGATATCAATTGATATCAGTAGATTATTTGCAAAAAAAAATAAATATTACGTTAAGGTTTTTTATATCAACTTTGTATCAATTATAATAATTTCAATTGTTCTCTGTTATTGTCCTTTACTATTGAATTCTATTTATTATTATTTATTATTGTTTCATTTTTATTTTTATATTTATTAAAAATGGTTCAGAAATTATTAATGTGGTTTCTTTTACTAAATTATTTTATTATTTCTTTTTCCTTGCTAAAAAATGAAAAATTTTAAATTTAAAATGATAAAAGATTTTTTTGGTTATGAAGTTAATTAAATTTTATTGTTCAATTAAATTTATTTTGAATTTATAAATCTTCTTCTTTCTATTAGATAGAATTTATTCAAAAATTTGTATTAAAATTTTTATGAATAATATTGAAGTCTATCTACATTAGATTTTATAAAAACTGCAATTTTTTACATTGCACAAATACATATTTTCTCTTAAAATAAATATAATCAAATTCTTCTTTTCACTCAATGTTAAAATTATATATCTTTATCTTCTTATTTATATAATTCATGCATATAAAAATTACAATGAAATTATTAGAAATAATTAAATAATTAAAATAAACAATTAATTGCTAATTTTATCATATTAGAGAAAAATTTAAATTACTTTTGAAAAAGTCAAGATTTTTCATTTCGATATTTTTTATTAAGAGCTTATTACAAACTACTATAGATTTTCTAAATTATTATTGTTCCTATTATTATTGCTTAATAACATTTCGTGACATATCAAAATATAATCAATCATTTTTACTTTATTTTGGTTATCTTTGCTGTATTGTTTATTGCAATAAAAATATAACCTAATATAATTAATGATAATATAACTATTGATAAAATTTTCTATCAATAATTCTATCAATATTTTATTTTTATTTTCTCATAAGAAATCACCTTTCAATCGTTTGTTATTCGGCTATATACTGTTTAAACTTATCTGCTTGCATTACAGAATTCATGAACCATATATTAGCACATGATTTAGCAATTGCAAATAAGAATTTATCATAGATTAGCAGTTATATAAATAATTGGAAACAAACCTAATGGATTGAATATTTTGGCAATAAGTTAAAATTATTTTGCGATTCTTGTCTATATTAAGGCCTAGCAAGTAGACATGTATGCCAAAAGATTTGACTTGACTTGTATTTCCTTGAAATATTTCGTGTAAATTAAATTTTTCAATCAGAAATTATGGTTCGTTTATCAAATGTGTATCAAATTCATGTGTATCAATGTGTTTATCAAATTCATCAAGTTTAGATTTGTTGTGTGATCTATTGCATTTTTGATAAGTTTTTGGTGGCTGAGACAAGATTATCGGATTTAATAATTTTATATACTATTTACTATTAAATTATAATATAAAATATAATAAAATATAATATAAAAATATAATAAAATATGTTTACTAATACAATGATATAATTTATTATATATATATTCAATATTCACTTTCAAATTCATTTTTAAATTTATTTTAATTTTCGAATTTAAAATTTTCAAATTTATTTTAAAATTCAAATTTCGATATAATATTTTTGTTTTTCATCAAAAATATTTTATATATCGTTATATTTTATATTATGTTAAAAACGTAAAAATGATATTATAATATCTATAAAATATGAAATTATACAAAAAATAAAAATTATATATTTTTGGACACTAAATTTTAAAAAAATCTAAATGTTAAAGTGTTAAATATAAAAATCACTAATGCTAATAAAAATTATAAAATTAAAAATTTTAAATATTAATTAACTATTTATATATATATCTTTGTTTTAATCATTTTATTTTATTTTTTTCAATATTTTTCGATTAATGACTCAAATATAAACATATATTAATTAAACTACTTAAAACTAACTATAAAAATAGAAAATAAAAGAGATTTGTCAATATGAATCATCAATTGTATATATCATACAATTCAGTCTGAAAATATATAGATTATTTAATATTTATTTCATTATAAATATGCCGGATTTTAAAATCAAGTAAAATTTTATGATAATTAATTGGACATATTTATCTGAAAATTTCAAAGTTGTACAGTGTTAAATTAAATAATTTATTCTCTTATAGGAATGTTGGTTTCTTTGATTTGACGATTTAGAATATATTAATTATCTTCGCAATATTTCTTTTATCATTCATCTAACTTTTATCATTTTTTATTTTATCATCTTTCTATTATTTTAATGTTGAAATCGAAAGATATTTCTCAAAATTAGAAGATGTATGTTTAAATTGGCTTTTATATTAATTAATTAATTAATACATAATTGTTTTGTATATCTGTTAATTCCAATTCGTTCCTATGCTATATAATAATAAAAGTGATTTATTACAAAGATCGCTGTTAACAAGTTCGATTATAAAATGATCAAAAACAAAGTCTATATACTGATGAAGGTTTACGTTATCACTAAAATTCGAAGTTATAAGTTCGGTAGAATTCTAAGTTCAAAAAGTTCTTGAAGATTCAGACGGTGTTCTGAAGATTTTGGTAGTTCTAGAAATTCTGAGAGTTCGAATGATTCTAATGTTCTGGTAAGTTTTAAAAATTCTGAAAATTTTGAAAGCTCAGTTCTAGTTTCTGGAAATTCTGGTAGTTCTAAAAGTTCTTTCTCCAAAACGGTAGTATCTTCTAAAGCTTCCTCCATGCTCATTTCGCGAGCTTACGGGTCTTCAATAAAATATACAAGCGTCCAATAACACTATGGACCAATCTCTTGTTTGAATATTTTCAAACTGAGGAAAATTCCTAGAATGAGTCTGAAGAGCTACGCAAAATAAAATCATAATCCATTGTTTTTCTACGAAATTGTTCTGCATATGTTTGCAATAATTCTTCTCAGATAGGATAATACATTGAGACTGATATAGCTGGAAGTGTCGTCTCAGGATCACATTGACACGCCGAATTGTTTCTAAATATACAAAATGAAGAGTCATTCAAATTCTTCTCTTAAAACGGCGTTATCTTATCATTCATCTGTTCAATATTTGAACACTATCTGTTCAGAGTTTGAACAATATCAATAATTAATAATTTATTGATAATTGGAATTTCTTGTTAATCAGCATAAATCCCTGTATTTTGCTTTTAATTACCTTTTTTTTTT
>NW_006263988.1:29338-33743 GCF_000469605.1 Apis dorsata
TCAAATATTTTTCTGTTTCTTGCAATAATAATTTTTTATTTTATATATCTATAAGAAAGCATGTATTTTTTCTCATTGTGAATATTATATTCATAGATTTTTTGCAATATTGATTTTAAATTTCCATTTCTTTATAAGCTTTACCAAGTTTTAATTTTATTAAAATATTTTTACAATTATATTTGTTAAAAATGTTCCGATTATACATTGTTGCATTTGCAATGATTTAATTTCAACTTAATGATGCTAAATCTCGTTGAAATGATGACGGCCTGTTGATGCGAAGCAAGTGCTGTTTATAAGTGAGTTTTTTTGAGAATGATATTGCTGGTCGATTTTGTTCTCGTAATAGTGGGATTTGTTTTTTCATTTCGTTGCTCGTTCAATTCGCTTTTCATTACAAGATCTTTGACTTTTATTTTTTTAGAAAATCAATCAAAAGACACATTGATGATCATGTCCATTCCTTCCTCGTTGCCAAACGTTCTTGATGGAAAGGATGAAGGTAATATTTGGAATGCATCAAATGATTTCGTCTGTATAAATATTAAATATTTTTCTTGATAAATAAATATTATTTTAAAAATAAAAATTTCTTAACATATGGAAAAAATCAATGAAAGTCAATGATTCAAACCACAAAAATTATTGTTTCTACTTTTATTTTTAACACGATGAAAGGAGTTAATATTTTTTTCTGAAAAAAAAATATATAAGAAACAATTCATAATTCATAATTCATAATTTTGTTTTAATTTATATAAAATAAAAAATTTCTTCACCGATTATCATGAAAGATTTAAAGCATAGTTTATAAGTTTTTATGCAATGTATTCAAATATTTAATTAATATACAAAAAATATATAATTTATATATATCTCAATTGATTACTAAAATTTAAGAATTTAAAATATCCATAATTTTTACATTGCAGAAATTATAAATAAATTGGCATTCAATGTCATATATTTTTTCTTTTCTTATATAAATTTTTTCTTAGTTTTTTTTTATAAATACATATGCATATGTAAATGTATATCTTTCAAAAATTGCGTTTTCTAAAGTTTATTCATTGTTTCATAGAATTTGTTTTAATGAAACGAATAAAAGTCCGAAAAATAAAAAAAATAAAAACAATAAATGATTAAAATTAATGATTAAAATATTATCTTTTTCTTTATACGACGATATTTCAGGGATTGAAATAATAATAAATCATATTTCATGGATAACCGTTTTAAAAGAAAAGTTTCTACGTTTTTAATAATATTTAATTCATTAATCAAAAATTGCTATGAAATTTTAATGATTTAAACTTTTTCTAATTTTAATTAATAGCATTTAATTAGATTTTAAAATAAATTACATTATAAATATATTTGAAAAATATTGCTTATAATAATCTATTACATTATATTATATTTACCATATTATATCTACTACATGATTACTAATAATACATTATATTGATATAATACATTATATTGATATACTAAATTGATGAGAAATCTTGTAATTGTAATAAGTTGAGTTTTTATTTAATTGATTGATTCGGATTGTTACTATTATTGAGTCAAAAAAATCAAAAAAATTTTATATATTTTGTAATTTTTTAATATCTGTAATAGTATATATTAAGTTATTATCATTGTAAAATACAATGATAATAAATATAATATAATTTATACATATAATATAGTTTATTCCTATTTTGTTTATTAAATATATTCTTTCTTACTGTATATTCTTTATTTTAATTAAATCATATTACAATCTATTTCTTAATAAATACATTTATTATTTCAATGTTCAATATAATATCCTTTTCTCTGGAATAAATTTTCTAAAACAAATAATAATAAATTGTATAATTCTTTCAACTTCAAGTGTAATATCAGCATAATTATTTTTTCTTTTATATTTTTTGGTATTAGGCTACTTTTAGGTATTAAATGAGAAAATTATTCTTGAGATTTCTGGATGGGAAAACGCGAGACCGATATTTTGGCCAATTCCGAGATATTACTAATAAATCAATATGCGAATAAATTAATATTTTGAAAAAATTACCTAGAAAAATGCTATAATTTAAATTTATAAGATATTAAAATAATAAACTATTTATTTATGGATATCAATAAACGAAACTATTAACGAAATAAATAAATATATAAAGTATTTCATTTGCATTAATTGCATTGAACTGCATTAATTGTATGTATTAAAAATATATAATTCTATTTAAAAAAATAAAATTGATCTTTATATATTTATTCACGAAAAAATTAATAATATGTTCTTGTTAACATTATTTAATTTTTGTCTAAAATATTTGCTAGTAATTTATTAGCAAATACTATATTACTATATTAAAATCAAGATTAAATGAGATATTCTGCAAATTTAGTAATAAGAAATATATATAACAGTGATATTACAACATCGCATTACTTTGTTCTAAGAAATTATTTGATTAATTCTTCCATATATATTTTATTATATATTAGTAAAAAAAGAAAAATATTTTTATTGATAATACATGCCTCTTTATATAATTTGCTTTATATAATTAAAGCAAAGAAAAAATTAAAGAAATTTATATTAAAAATTAAAGAAAAATTATATTATTATATAGAAACGTATATAATTTAATTTTTATATAAAAAATTCATTTAATTTGTAATTCATTTTATAAAAATATACATTATTATAGTAAATCATTAATATTCTTTTTAAAAAATTTTTTTTAAAAGTTCTATATTGTATTAAAGCAAACAGAGAAATTAAAAAATATCCCTTTGTCACTGAATTTGAGTCAGCAATACGAAGCATATAGTTTAAAATAATATAATTTTATACTATATTTGAATATTTTTGAATAATATGATATGATTTGATCGAATTAAAAATGTTATTAAGGAGCGCATCGATTACCTTATTGATAACGGTCTAATTCTGTTTCAAATTTATAATGCACAGTTTTATTGAAATATTTGTAACTTGCTAATATAAAGAATAATTTTGTTGTTATTTATTGAAGATGAATATTTTATCCAATCTTTTGATTTTGATTCTTCGAATATATTTGCTTTTACATCGCATCACAAAATATTTTTGATTAGTGAATTAATATTTTTTATAATATAATAATCAATTAATGAACATATTGAGAGTCATATATTCCACATAGTCTCAAGGTCGAGTAAAAACTTTAATTAAAGAAAAACTTGGTTAAAAAAAAAAGTTCGGTTGAGAAAAAACTAATTATTCTTAGAAAAAATCTAATTTAAAATGTTTTCGATTATTGAAAGAAGAAAAAAATAAATTTTAAGTTATAAATACTTATTATTATTAAATTTTTAAAAAATTTTTAAATAAAAAATAGTCTTATTGTATTATAAATTTAAAAAGTTCTTTTAAAAAAATTGAATAATTTTTAGATACAATGATAAAAACAACAATAATAATATATATTCGTTCACAATCTTAAACATAGATTGTAAAAAAATGATCAGAATTACTTTTTATATATAATGATAATGTTGGCTTATCTGTTAATGAGTATTTATATAATATTATGCTACATGCTGGTAAGAATGTCTGATTGTTTTATCGATAATGCAGTAAATTTCACTGATATTTGTATTCTCCAATGCTGTTTTTTCTGTCACTATATAAATAATGTTATCTAGAGATATTCCATAGACTGTTGCAACATTCATAGTATGTTATCCTAAATTTCAACTACGGTTTTAATGGAAGATAGATTATATTATTCCGGAATGTCATTTCTTGCAACTGATATTAATTCCTAAACATATTATTTATATTAATATTTTCAAAAAATGTAATTTTTATTTTTGTATTAAGGGTATAAGACGAAAGTTGCTTATGTATAAAATTATAACAATATGCTTGGAGATTGCTTTTAGGAATTCACCAAAAATATAAATATTAATGCGATCAAATTGTTTCGATTTGAGAATAAAAATTGAGAATTGCCAAAGAATGCGAATTGAGTATGACAGTTACGAATTGAATAATAATAGCAACAATAATTTACAAATATTTGTAAATTTCATTGTCATCATTTTCCAATTCCATCAATTTCCAATCATAAAATCGAGATCTAATGCCATTTAATCTGTTAGATTGTCTAATAATTGAATTATTATGTGATTATGATTTGTTAAGTTTAAGATAACTTTTTTATTTAATTATATAAATTATATTATTCATATAAAAAAACTTTTGCATAAAACCAACTTTTTCTATTTTATATTTTTATATTTTTTTCTATATATATAATTAACAAGTAAAATTAAAAATAACTGAATTTTCAAAGATTGATTTTATTCCCTCAAAGTGACTTTGAATAGTAAAAAAAAAAAAAAAAAAAAAAAA
>NW_006263988.1:34019-46137 GCF_000469605.1 Apis dorsata
TTTTGAATATTCTTCTTTCTTATAAACATTATTAGTATGATTTCGAATCTCAAAATAATATTATGATATATATTTAAAATTGTGTGAAGAAAATTTATTTATATTTGTTATATTTATAAAGATACAGCTATATCCATTTTGAGGTATTTCTTAAAAAAAATTGATTCTTAAGTTTCATCAACATCAAGTCTTCATTATTTCCAAATAAACAATACTTGAATACAAAAAAACTTTGTACGTTAAAAATTAATTATACAACAATTTTTAAAAATATTTTTCGTATTTACTAAATATAAATAAAATAAATTGTAATATAATTAATTAAATTGTAATATAATTAAAATAATAATTCTCAAAAGAAATAAATAGATTAAATATAACAATTTAAATGTAATTAAATAAAATATGTGTGATTAGCACATGATTTGATATATCATGCAGTGAATATTTCTTCATTATTGTTGGAGGTTAACTTCTAAATCTAAAATAAAGCATTTAAAATGATATTATTAGAAGATAAAATCTTTTGAGAGGAATGATTTTGAATTGTATAGTTCTTAGGATATTTTATCTTATTAAAATACAACGTGATCTTAAGTACAAGAATAATTACAGCAACTTTATTCTTTATTCGAAAAATTAGAAAACACATACGAATCAATTCCTAAACATATAATACTTTATATTATATTGTGTTTTTCCCTAATTTAAGGAATTTTCCTTAAACGTTGAAATATCAATCAAAGATCTCATTCGTAAATTATTCTCATGTTTTTTTTCATCAGAAAACCGCAATCCTCTCGATGGATTATTAAAAAGATTTTTCGAAGATATGAGTATTTATTTAAAGCAGGGAAAGATTAGGGGAAATTAACACTTTAAAAAAATCATTATATTCGAATAGTCAGAAACAATAATTAAAAAAAATATAAATTACAACACAAATAATATAGAAAAGATCTTAATATGATCGCCGAACGCGATCAATTAGTATTGTAAAAGATTCAAGTTTCGTGTATCACAAATTTTTATATAGTACGAGTTTTTTCAGAAGCTAGCATTTTAAAAAGCAATTGAATCGAAATGTGAATGAAAAAAATGGGTAACAATTAGAAAATTTCCCAAATACATTAGATTTTATATTTTTTATCTATTAAAATGTACGAACGGATATGTGCCTATGATATTTGTTTGCTATTAGTTAATCAAAGAAATTTTAATATCTAAGATGTTATACGAGATTAAGCGACAATTGAAATGTATATTACAAATTTAAAAAAAAGTTTAAAATATGTGATTCAAAATTAATGAAAATGGATAGAAACAGACAGAATATATGTGAATTCAAACGAGTATGACTTGCAATTGTTAAATTGATTGACAAATTTGAGATGATTCAAGACTTGTATAAATATAGGAAGCATCATTGATGAAAAAAATTTGAAAATCGATGAAGTATTTTTTTTAGCACGCATAGACATTTTGAGCATCAGAATTTATTGGTGAGAAATGCATTTCCAATTGATTCCTTTTTTTTTTTATGTAGAAGAAATCCTTATAAGATATCCTGGGAAGAAGTCGGGATAGTTCCGGATTTTTATCAGCTAAAATGGTGGCTTTCTCTGGCGCGTGAAATTCTTAGCAAATATTTTCGATGATCCGCATTAGTTTTTAACTAAGCATGTCTTTGGAAGATAAATGGCGTTGCCCCCCGAATTATTATGTTTCTTGGTGACACCGGGACCTCATCATCTTGTTAGATCGCCATTTAGTCAATACGGATCCCCACTCGTGCCGACGATGGTTGCGTGGCCCTTAATATGACTATAAAATATCACAAAAATGGAGGCTGCCTTCACGGACTGGCGCGATATCTGATTCGGGCTCACATACTTAGGAACTCGATATCATAAAGACTGACTGTCTGCACTGCAGTCTTCAGATAACATTCTGATAATCCTCACATATTGTAAGAATGAACTAGAGCGCATCATGCTTTCAATGGCTATATATTATTGTTAACATAGAAAGAAGACATGAATAAAAAATATTATTGTACTGTAGCAAAAAAATAAATATTATAAAATAAATATTATAAAAATTTTTTTTGCAAGACAATAAAATTTTTCTAGTTTACCGTATCGATTGAAAGTTTATGAGAAAAAGATCTAAAAATCGCTTTTTTTCTCTCAAGTATCGAAACCGCTGATATAATATAAATAGTATAAAAAATAAAATCCGTATTGATAATTTCTTAATACATCGGTTTTTATATCATTTTTTTTATACTTATTAATAATTAAGATCATTCTTTACTTTAGGATATCATCGCTATTTCACGCTTCAATTCATATTAAATTGGCAGTTTCCGATATCTTCCATGGACTAAATGATTTGTACGATATAGGGAAAAATCAACTTTGTAATTTAGAACGTAAATCACGTAGAAAGAATATATTGCCTTGATATAGGATATATCATGCTATATAATTAATTGTAAATTCTTTTTGAATTTAAAGAAATTAAAAGTATGTAGATTTTCTTGAAAAGAACAGTAAAGCTTTTAATTAAACTGAGTGTGACAAAAAAAAAACAATTCCTTATCAAAAGATTTAAATTACAAGTAATAAATGAATGAGTAAAATTAAAATAGAGAAAGAAAAGAGAGGATAATAAATTTAAGTTTCGAGATATTTCTTGAAATATTCTATGATGTAAATATTTCCAAAATTTTTTTAAAAACACAACATTTTTTAAAAACACAAGAAGAAGACAATAAGTAAAATTCAGATTCAGACAGTTTAAACACTTCTAGCAATCGATAATGATACTCAGTATATCCTATAAAAGAAAAATAATATTGTTTTATGCAATACATAAATCGCAAAAAAAAAAAGAAATAAAAAACACTATTTCAAAATATTTTAAAATAATGGAAGAAAATAATTGAGATCCTCTAATAAGAAGAACAAAAAAAAGAAAATTATTGAGTTACAGATTTATATCGCTTTATTATATGATGAATGAGAATGAATCCTCTAGATAAGATTAGATATTGATAAAGATATCCTCGTCATGTCCTGTAGCCGGATACAAGAAAAGATATGGTCGAAGATATGCAGGGCGAGGCCAAGTAGCTATGGTACCATGATTATGCCTTGTGACATTGCCATGTTCAGGCCAAAAACGGGCCCAATATTGGTTAGGCAAAATTATCCGACACCGATACACGAGAGCCCGGAAAAGAAAAATCTCCAACCAGGCAAGAATCGATGAATTGCATAGAAATTATTGTGCGAAAATGATAATTCTCAAAAATGCTATCAAAAGGATCAAAATTTAGGCTGAGAATCTCCTTCTCGATTTGGATCTGTGGAGATGATCGTACAAGGCTGATCATGGGTAAGCTAAGGCCATGAGCGCCCTTGATCATGGAGTTCCTCGATTCCTATGTTCTCGAGATAGTTTCAACTCTCTTCTCAGACTGGAAGGAGATGAACAACAATAACGCAGATCCAGTCACTTGATCTACTATCATATGGATCTCGGAGGAGGAGATAATTAGTGTAAAACGCCTTGCAGTCCCAATGGCATTCCTGGCCGAGTCTAGAGGCTGATCCTACAGGTCCTCGAACCGAGGATAAGGTTCTATTCCACGCATAAGTCAGTGTCGAAAGTCTTATTCTAAAGATGGAAAAGTCGCAGACGAACTATCTGCATATTGATCTATCTGTTTTCTGGAAAAAGCCGGATTTGGCAGATTATCAGTTCGGCTTCAAAGAGGGCTGATCTATGGTTGACAACATTTGATGCGTCTAGATCCTTTCGGATTTGCTATTTCCCAGAGTGGAGTCACGTTGGCTGTGTCTCTGGACATAGTCAATACTTCAACTTCCTATTCTGAGCAGCTAGGGGGATTTTGGTGTATCACCATCTGCTCTCTTACTTAGACTGGGTTTTAGAAGATTATTTGTGGGATATAAAGTATCCGGATGCGCTCTTTGGACGGACAAATTGCGGTGTCCCGCAGAAATCGTTGGGACTCTTGCTATAAAGGACATTGCCTACGATGCGGTTCTACAGATTTCTTTGCTACAAAACATATCACTTGCTACATAAACGATATCCTTGTTCTTGCCATCGACAGGGGCACCGAGAGAATCATCCAATTTGCAAAACTGTGAATAGCTTTCATGGCCTTCACTATCCGTCAACTGGGACTCGACATAGCGCTTCGGAAGACGGAAGCCATATGGTTTTACATAAGAAAGTCTCCATTAGTGATCCTGAATCAGTAAAATATGTCTATCTGGAAGATATGATGAACTTCGGTCTCCACCTAGATAGTCTCTGATGTTTCGATGTCTACTTCGACTATCTGATTTAGAGAGGGTATTCTCTGCCGCCTGTCGGCAGAAAATCTTGAATAAGGAGACGAAAAGAACGTTAGCTTCTATGTAAAGGTCGTAAAGATAGAGCATCTTATACGATGTTCTCGTGTAGGCAATTGATTTGGTAGCGAACTGTTGAGTCGACAAATTGCGGCAAGTTCAGTGCCAGAATTGCCATCAGAATTGCAAAGGGATCTCCTACGCGGCGACGATATGTCCTTTCATCTCTTGATATAAGGTTACGCCAAAATATATAATCTCCGTCAGAACAACAGCGACTCGCCAACAAAAATGATCGAAAGCGCTAGGCCTAACATGTCGCGAGAATGAAATGAGGAGATGAGTTTAGCAAATGCTTCTCTCAGTGCGCTGTCAAGACGGTCTTGTCAGCCCTGAATGAATGGTTCGATTACGGCTATGACAAACTCACCTTTCGAATGACACAGATACTAATCAATTGTTTCGCCTCTTATGTCGTATCGGAAGAGAGAAGTTCAATCATTCTGTTCTCCGGGACACGATGTAGCACACTCTGGCCAAATGTAAAGTGTTCACAGATCGTTATGCCCTGATCGGGCACATAGGAACGGATCTCTCTTCGTCAGCCATCGTTTCGACCATGCTAATGGGGAGAAATAATTGGTGCGCAGTGTCTTCTTTTGCGACATAATTATGTGGAAGAAAGTGGCAAAAGAGAAGTGAGATTCATCATCCCGCTTCGCGGCGAACAAAAGTTTTCTGATGGCCCTCTCTTGTCCCGATTGCCTAGAACCGGAGAGTCACAGTATGGACGATCCGGGCCATGTATTGTCAGGTTCCCGAATACGCGAACCGGAATCAGATATTAGGCCGGTTCGTAAAGATGACCTTCGCTAAAAATTTCATGATCAAAATTCCACAGTTTAGGAATTTTTTATTAGCGGAGACTGCGAATCAGCATCGACACGAATGAGTATAAAATGGCAATCCGACGAAATTTAGCTTCGATGCCATTAAAAATCATTTTGAAGCCATCCCTCGAGAAGTGTTTCAATAAAACAACGCGCTAAGAGCACCGGAAATATTCAATAAAAGTTTCTGAGGCTTTCCAGAGGCGTCAGAGAAGGCCAACGTGGGAATTTTAGCTGATAAGAATTTGGCACTATGCTGGCTTTTTTGTTCTTCCCTTCCCCTCTCAAGTGGAGTTAGGGTATTCTATGAGGATTTCTCTCTCACAATTAAAAAAAAAAAGTGATTGGATTCGCCGTTTGCGATCGTTGCATCCAATCCGATCAATTTTCGATTGGAAAGTGGCTTTCTCGTCGCGCGTTGTAGTTTGGAATTAGCGATTTTTTATCATCCTCGCGATCTGGTCGGTTAAGGTAATTCTATGCCTGCGAAACATGACCACACGCTTACGTAGGTATGCTAGATCTCAGATACCGTGAATGCGTTAAACCAATCAACCAAACCAATCAAACAATGACCAATCAAACAATCCCTAGGAGACACATTTAAATACTATAATATGGTCTCTTTATCAAAACATATATATACAACAAATAGAAAAAATTAAGTTAAATTCGACAATTTATCTTGTGTATAGTTTTTCTTGTGTTTAACAAAAAATCTGAAATGGACTCAAAATGGACTTGCATAAAATATTAGCGATGCAATGAATAAAAATTCGTTAAAATTTTGTAAGCAAGAATAAATTGATTTAATTTTAGAAATAATCAAAAACTTCTGCAGGGTTATCAAAATAGAAATAAGAATATTTCGCAAACTTAAAATTAAAATATTTGGCAGATATATAACATGTCTTCATTCTTTGGAAAATAAAATATAAATTGGATTCGACCTGCATTTCTATAAAGATATTATTCGACATAATTAGATACCTATACATAATACAATATTAAAATTTTGGCTATATTTGTGTAAACTATATCAAATTTAAATTTGGCTAAGAATAAAAAATGTGATATGTTTGGATATGTCGTATAAAATTGTTAGCTCATGACTTGCTTTTGCAGAAGGCTTTTGAACCAAAAGCGAGCATTGTAGCGATTGAGTTGTATACAAAGCTCATACATCTCAGCTGCATACAAATTTTAAATCTATGATAATACGAATTTTATAAATAGTATAGTAAATAAGTACAGTAAATAGATAAAAGAAATATAATGCCAATATTCATATGATAATAATATATAGTTAAATAAATATTATTTAAACCGACAATGAAAAGACTATGACTTGAAAAGATTAAAATTTTCAATTGACAAAACTTTATCTTTTATTATATATATAATACTAATTCTAATAAATATTAGTTTCATCGCTTTGATTCTGTTTTAATTTCTTAATTAAAGCAAATCAACTCTTATAATGAGAGAAAATGTGAATATTATAGATTAAGATTTTTTTTTCTATTTTTAATTATTGTATTTAATATTGCACATACATAATAATAATTTAATTATAGTATGTATATATTATTACGTATGTATTATAGTATGTATATTTCAATAATTTTATAATAATTGTGGAAAAAATTATAAGTATATTATATTTCCTTATTTCAATCAAGTAATCTCATTTATAAAAATTTTTTTTATGCATTTTCTATTTATTTTTACACAATTATTATATAATGAGTATTTAAAAGAGTAAAGATCTTTTTATATAAAAAATGATTTAGAAAAAAAAAATTAAAAATGTTTCTTACGTTATTTTTAATATAATAAAAACATTCCTGAAAAATATAAAAAATTAGTTCAAGAAAAAATTTATCTATTTTATATTAATATATTTATCAAATAGGAAAATTATCATATTGCATAAATTTAAGATAGAATATTTTATATAATTGAAAGCAAATTCTATAATTTCAAACTATTTACACATTTTGAAATCTCAATATTTATTTAATCCTCTTCATAAAAAAAAAAAAAAAATAAATAAAGCAAAAAATAAATTTTTTTGAATGAAATGCATGAAATTTTGAATTTAGTTGTCAAAAATAGTTAAAAATTGTTGCAACAATTCATAATGAGTTTAAAAATTTGACAATAGAAATTTAATAGCTGTTTTACAAAAAACAAAAATTCCTAAATGGAAAAAAAAAGAGTTATTTTTTATTTTTTTAAAATAAAACAGTATTAATTTTATTTTTGATTAATGAAGCTTAAATTTTTTATTTCGATAATAACTTAAATAAACAGTAATATATAAATATACAATTGAAAAATAAATGAAAAAATTGTGATATATATGTGATATATATACCTAATGATAATATCATTTAAGTAAAAAATAATAGTTGATAACAGTTGACTTAATTTATAAACAAACGTTTGAAAAAGCAGAAAATTTATCTTGATTTGGACTGTAATTTTTTTACTATTACAATTATTAAGATTAATTATATATTTTTAAAATTTTTTAAGTATAAATATATTATTTTATGAAACAATATCACTCTCATTCGATCAGATTGAAATTAGAATACGCAAAACAAATCTCAGAAAAAAATATTTAAAGAAAAAAAATTATATTGATAATTAATTTTAAATATATATCATAATTTATCAATTATAATATAAATACAAAATTTTAATCAAATTAAAATTAATTATAATATTAATTGATAGAAAGATTTTAATTACAAAAACATCATCTATTCATTCATATTGGATGTCTTATATATATGTGAAGCAATACTATAACAAATTTTAAAAATAAACGATTATTAATCATAAGAATTCACATCCAAATAAGATAATCTATATATCTATAAATCTATTTTTTGCATGCATGGATTCAGTTTTTTTAATAATTGTATAATTTATACATAAAATAAATATTAAAAAATGGAAAATAAAATATGAAATAAATATGAAAACTATGAAGATAAATTTTAAAGATTATTTTATGAACAATAAGTTGACTGCGCAATAATGATCATACTTTTAAATATAAGATTTATGATTGGTGATTTCCAAGATTCTGTTTTTAATCTCTTTTTAATCTTCTTTTTAATCTCTTTCTCTAAAGTTTTATACATAATGGAATCTTATGTGAGAAATATGCATTCATTAAAGATCTATATATTAAAGATCAAAAATCGTAGCATGAAATCTTATCCCTTAACTTCTAAAAATTGTCGAATAAATGATTGCAAAAAGCAATAGCTTATGGCTAATAAAAACCGAAGTAATAATTTCAAAACGAATCAAAACAAAAAAAATGAATTGAATTCCAACGAATTAAAACCTAAAAAGAGTTTTAAAATTTATGAGTTATAAGATTGATGATGAGAGATGATTTAGTTTTCCAGAGAATAATTGTGAGAACTAATAGTGATGAAAACGTTAACATTGTTTCTCTTTAATAAAAATCAATCTATTTTACAAGAATTCTTTATTATGTGTGAAAATCGATTATACGCTATGTACAATGTGTTTTCTATTCCAAGGATTCCAATAGGAAAAAGCTTTTTCATTCCAAGGCCCAAAAAGCAATTTTCATGTTATGATTCATGTAATGACCCTGTAATTTTAAGATTAATATAATCTAGAAATGATAGCGTGAATGTAATTCCAATTAGATTCCATAGAATTCCATAGAATTTCACTTGAAAGCTAATCAATGAAATTCCAATATTTAGAAAGTTATTTTCTAATTCATATTAATAATTCATATCAATAATTTCTCTTGAAATTTTCGTTGAATATGATAGAATACAGATTGTGAATTATACAAAGAAATGACCATAAATCATTTGATGAAAACTATAACACAATATAATTTTGTATATTTTATATATGAATAAGATTATTCATCTTCCATTGATAGATAAGTGTTATTGTAATTTATTTTTATTTCCAGCTTAGTGAGATATCATACATGTAAATAAAAAACAATTAATTGAACTTGTGGCTTGATTGAAAAATGATTGAGATTTAAAAACAAAAAATTAAATCAAGAAAATGTTTTTGAGAATACAAACTTTGAACTTGTATTGTATATATAACAGAGTATTTCTATTTTCTAAATATGAATAAATAATTGATATTCTATGAAAAAGAAATAAATAAAAAATATAGAATAATATTTTTCGAAAGAAAGAATTCCGAGATCTCGAATAAGAAAAGTTCATTATATATTTTCAATATATTTTTTATGAAACATTGAATATTTAGATGATATTATTATTATATATAAGTAATATTTTTAATAAATATATATATTATTACATACAAGATTTATAAAATATAAAATGGAATGATTTTTTTAAAATGAAAACCTTATTTTTGCAAACGAAATATCTATATAATAGGAATTTATTTTTCTTCAAATTCGTATAATGAGATATCCCTATCTATAATGAAATATCTATAAATAAGAATAATCAAAATAGAAAATTAAGTAATAGTAACAGAAGATGAAGCATTCATCAAAAACATCAGTTACTTCTTGACAAATCTCAGTTTGTAGAAGAAATAAATAATTTACAAGATTCTTTAATGATAATTATACTGATATTCAAAATTTTTCAATTCTATTCGATTGTCAAACAATGAATATCCGTTACAAAAATGAGGAACATTTCAGATGAAATGAAAATGATTGATCATATAGTATTGAAAATTTCAATAATAAATAGTTATTTAAATTATTAAAATATTAAAAAATCAAACAATTAAATAAAATAAAATTTCACTAAGTATAACAAATTAAACATTAAATCATTAAATTTTGTAAATTCAAATTCTTATTTATTCAGTATATAAAACACAAAACGTATATTATAGCAATATAATTGTATACTTGGCAATGAATGTGTTTGAAGGTGTACATATATATGACATTCCGGCATTGCCATAATTAAAAAGCACATTTCTAGATACATTCCTTTTTAATTATAACTTTTATAATCAATCTGAAACATAAAGAATTAGCAATGTTCTTTCAAAGAAAGAATAAATAATTATATCAAATGTACATCCATCAAAGAGACGACGAAAAATTGAGATGAAAAAGATATTTTCTGTCTAACAAAAATATATAATATATACTGCTACAATGATTCTAAAATGAATTGCAATTAGATTTGCCAAAAAGTATTGTATGTATATTTTTATTTTGAAAAGCAATTATATAATATCGAGATATTACGTAATTTCATATATTATAAATTATGTAATATTGACCATGTATATATTTATATTATATTATATGGTATATACTATCAGAATTTCTTCTTTCATTTTTGTCTATTTTATTTTTTTATATTTTTATTTTTATAAGTTTTTTTTAATTTTAAATCAAGAAATTATAATTCTCTGAAATATTTAATGTTAATCAGCTAGAACAAATTTTGAATGTTCCTTTTTTTATGTTTTTTCTTCACGCATTTAGGATGCTTTGTAAAAATTATTACTTATTTTAGTTATTAGAAAAGGCCAAAACTTTATTGTACATATCATTTAAAGTTTTCAATATACATAATATTCTATAAAAACAATCTTTCTAATAAGTTCAAATATTTCATTAATTCGCTAATCTCAATCCGTTATTATTTTTTTTCAATGTAGCTAAATTTAGTCTTTTTTCGAGGAATAACACTCTCGATTTAATCAATTCACGAATACGCTTCATTTAAAACAAAATATAATTATAATAATACTCTTAAAACAAATTCTAATATTTTCAAATTCCAATTTCCAAATTCTATATATTCTTATATTTTTGACTATTAATAATAAGAAGAATATTTTTTTCAACTTTATCATTTAGGATATCATCTATGATACTTCTTTTATTGCAGTATTTCATCGCAAATCACGGCATTGATATCGTATCGAAAACTTATATTCTTATAGGTTTAATCATCCCTTATCCTGAAGACGAGTCTCATCGTGAAAAAAGTAATTTCACTTTACGATTACAGATTATTTTCATTAAAAAATATTTAAATAGTTAACAGCTATAATCTATATAAAGTACAAAAATAGCATTTTTTATTTTTTGTTTAATATTATGAATATCTTGATTATGAATCAAAATCAAAAGTTACAATTTTCGATTAAAGCATTATATTATAAAAATTGACTGCTTTATTTATATAATTTAAAGATGAAAAAACTAATATGATTAATACAAAATTTTAATTACAACGATACTGTATAATAATGATTGTTATTTTCAATTTCCATAAATATATTATTATTTATTAATCTTTTTAATTTTATTATATTCATTTATATTTTTATTTTGTAGAATTTTTATATTAATATTATATTATATTAATATTATATTATTAATATTAATATTATATTAATATTTATTGCATTAATATATAATGTATAAAATAAAAAATATAAAAAATAATGATATATATATATATATATATATACAAAAAAGATACAAAATAAAAAAACGAAGAGCAATGATTCAGAAACAGATTTGAAAATTGTAAGCATATTGAATAGAAAATAATATTCACAAAAAAAATTTAAGAAAAATGCAAAAAAGAATATTTTATCAAATATTTTATCGAAAATCTCTAATTGTTACATAAAGAAGACATGCGAGAAAATAGTGAAATTATATGTATGCAAGACAAATAATCTAAAGCAAAGATAATTATATTACAAAGATTGTAATATAGGATCCTATTTTATTTCAAATACATGAGTTATACACAATTCTACTTAATTAATTATTAAAATATCTAATTT
>NW_006263988.1:46328-51785 GCF_000469605.1 Apis dorsata
TTGTTTTTTTTTAAATTCTTTATATGAAAATTATATGAAAAAAAAAAAATATAATTTATTCATCTATAATTCTAATATATCTTTATATTTCTATTCTAATTGCATAATGAAAAAATACAAGACATAAATTGCAATTATTATATAAATATAAAAAAATAAAATATATTATATTAATTATTATATATATATATTATATAATATTATATATATATAAATATTATATTAATTATTATATTATATTAATTAATTATACATTCCTATGAAAAAGCAATTTTGAATAAAATTTTATTATATCGAATAGAAAAAAATAATTTTAAAGCAATTTATTACAAAAAAACATTATATATATACTGTGATATACAAGTTATAACGAATCATACGCAATTCAATAATATAAAGAAAAGAAAATCATAAATAAATCATTACATTGTTTTTCTTATTCATCAAAATCATTATCATCATAAGAAAAAATTGAAAGTCATTGATATCACAAATCAGCTGACAAACTTTTATATGATTCTTTTTTCGATTCATGCAGTAAATCCAGATGATAAATTGACAAAATTTGCATAAGATAACAGCGTAGTATAAAATAAGATAAAAATCATCAAATGAATTTTCTTTCTCTATTTCAATTATATTTAATATATTTGTCATCAATGTACCAGAAACTGAATAAATAAAAAAAATTGTTATTTTAAAATCCCAAGCAAAAAGTTAATAATATAGAAATTTAATTTCTATTACATTTCGGTTAGATATATATTAATACTAATATTTTCATATCAATCAGAATAAGAAAATCTCAAAATAAATATAGAAATTATAATAAAAATGAAAATTTTTTAGCTAAAATGTTTTAGCTAGTTTATAAGATGTTCTAATTACATATTATAATAACATATTATATAATATTTAATATATAATATAATATTATATTCTAATTATTTATATTAATATTATTCTTTTTATATAATATAATATTATATTATATAATATTTTATTCTAATGATCATTTTTTTATAGAGAAACAAATGTAAAAATTTATAGTTTCTCTTATTTTTATCTCTTATTTGTTTTTACTTACTTCGCAGACAACTTCAAAAAAAGAAATAAATATAGTAAATTCTTTATTTCGAATCGGGAGACAAATGTTTATTACGAATCAAGATTGTATAACTTATTTTTCAAATTATGCATGGCATTAGCCAACATGCATTATGTTAAATTTTTTTCTTATTCATAACCATGCAATGATAAATTTCATTTTTCTAATTATTTTCAACCAATGATGATAATTTATATAGAATAGTCTTTTATTTTGTACGATATGATAATTTTTTTAAATAATGATAGATCTTGAAATTATATTGAAATTTTACAATTTGAAAAATTTATAAATTAAATATTATAAATAAAATTATATATATATCTATTAATTACTTACTCGCTATACATATATCTATTATATCTATCAGTAAGATTTTGTATATCTATCAGAATAAGAATATATGTATTATATTATATTTTTTTATTATACAAAATATAAATATGATAGGTATACAAAATAAACTATAAAATAAGAGAAAAATAAATAATGAAGTATGGTTAATAAAATAAGAAACATAATTGTTAAGGATGATATTGATTTTGAGAATATTTTAAATCGATGGTTTTCTATTGTAAATGAACAAAAAATATTAATTAATAATCCTATGTTAAAAAAAAATCTAGCAATTATGATTTTAAAATAATGGTTGATTCCTGTAAAAATACAGGAATATCAAGTTATCTTATATTATTATAATTATCAAACAACTTATATTATTATAAGAATATCAATATCAAGTTCAAAAAAGAATGCAAAAGAATGCCGAAAAAAAATAGAAGAATGGCAATTCAAATTACTTATTTTGATTCAAATATTTTGTGCAGATGATATGTACATATCGAATATAAAATATTTTAATAAAATATTTTTTTACGTTGAATAATTTTTTACTTTAGTGATATCATACTTGTGAATTCAAAGAAAACAATAGATTGCATTATTGTGTTATATATTATAGCAACGAATAAAAATAATTACTTAAAACTTGAAAAAAGTGCGATGCTTCGATGTTTTAAAACAAAGGTAAATAAATTTCCTTTTCTCTGCAATTCAGTTGTTTCTTCGATTTGTTGATTCTCCCAATTTTCGAAGAAATTAATTTCTATTCTGTTCATCTTCTCTTTTTGAATTTGCCATAAAAGTGTGAACTATTCATATTCATCTATTTTCAGCGTAGCAGTTGAAAATGAACCTATCAGTGTATATTATATATATATAATAGCCTCGAAATTTTCTCGCAATTATATGATGAATTGAAATTTTACTTCTTATTTTAACTGCATAATTCAATATTGAAAATAAGCTTCACAATATTTTATAAATGAAAATAATATCTATTTTGAAAATAAACTATTAAACACTTTAGCAAACTATATTTTTTTATTTTAAATTTTTTTTGAAATATTTGAAAAAAATAATATATATATGATTGTTTTAGAAATATATACAAGATATAATTCAACTATTTCAATTTTTTTTCTGAAAACAACATGGAATCATTGAACAGAAAAACCAAAAAATAAAAATACATATATATTAGTATATAATCAAATTTCAGAAAACTAACAATAATAAATAATTATATATTTCTAGACATGAAAAAAGTTTTCAGGATTCTCTATAACAAAGTTATCCAAATTTAAAAGAAAAAAATTTTTTCGTATCGTTAATTATTTAATTGGTTTCATAAAACATTTGAAATGGATTATTGCAATTGAAATTTTCCAAAAGATTAATTCTATTCAATATTTAGGATATCGGCAGATTTCTTCTTTTAATGAGAAACAATTTAATCGATCATATTTATATATTTTGACTCGAATGAAAAAACTTTTCTAAAATTAAAAAAAGCTATCTAAAGATAGCTGATAGATAAAGAAAAAAGGAATCAAAATTAATTTAAGTAAAAATATACATACACAATTCAC
The DNA here is from genome assembly GCF_000469605.1 of Apis dorsata. Lineage (NCBI taxonomy): Eukaryota > Metazoa > Arthropoda > Insecta > Hymenoptera > Apidae > Apis > Apis dorsata. The sequence continues at coordinate 49,368 of NW_006263988.1, forward strand.
TTTTAATAAAACATTTTCGACGATCGATTTTAATTGATCAGATTATTCCACATAGGAATGAGCAATATACTGGATTTGATCCTAAATAAAAAACAAGCAATAAAAACTCAACTTTTTTAAAATTGGAATTAAAACAAGACAAATTGTCAAAAAACTGATGGCTCATTTGAGATAATTAATTTTCAAATTTAAAAAAAATTATATATTATATAAGATCATAAGATCATGGTTAAGATCATTTGGATTTATGACATTGCTCTACGTATTAGTATTATCTAGTAAAGTCTAGTACTATTAACAAGGTCAAATTTAAAAATAATTCAAAGTACAAAAAAGAAATAAGGACAATATTAGACATATACCGATATGTTCAAAATGAAGAAAATATTTAAATTAAAATCTGTAAAACAACAAATTAAAGATATTTCTATTAGAAAAAAATCATAATAGCGAAATTCAATCATAATTAAATTTTCAGAATCTTTTCAAAAATCAGTCAATTTAAAATTTAAAGTTTTAACTTCTGATTCATTAAAGGAAGTAGAATACAATTGAAGCAAAAACCTATCTAAATTTTATATACAAAATTAATTTATCTTATACAATAAATATAAGCTATAAGAAATATAAAAATCTTATGATATAGTTAATATGAATAAAGTATTTTAAAAAAAAAATATCACGGGCGATTATGTCGAAAAATAAACATGGCGTTTTTTAGATAAAAAATCATATTTTTATTATTCCTTGATTTCATTTTCATAGTTTTTGCTATACAAATTCATTTCACTCGACTTTCAATTGCTGTATTTTGTACAGATTAAAATTCATATATTTTGTTATTAATTATTCAATTTTGTAAGTTTTAGTTTAAATAAACTTTATGTTCATTTATAATAAATTTATTAAAAAATCTTATACTTCAAGAAATTAATTTTACTAATTTTTCGGTCGAGTTTTTTTGCAGATAGTAAAATTACTTATTGGATTGACTGTACATATTTATAAAAAGTGGACCGGATTTAGAATACACATCTTATTTAGCAAATATTTTTGATTTATAATCTGGATTTTTCGGTCTTTTAAATTAAATTTATTAAAGTTTTTGTCGCTGATATATTTGACAAATTATCGATATCTTGAATTTTCTCAAAAAAATTTCATTAAAAAATTCTTTCGTTTCCTCTCAAAATCTAAGCATTCAGAGTGAATATCAATTTTCTTCCGATAAAAATTTTTTCCCATCATTCATCTTAAGAATTTGATCAACAAGAAAAACAAGAAAATCAAGACATCATAGAATAAAATCAAGACTCACTAAAGAAACAAATTCTTCAGCCAATATGCTTCAAAATTTTATTTTGCTCTCATATTAAACAAAATTTAAAAATTTGAATTATTTTTTAAATTAGCAAATAAAAATTTCACATTTTTTTTATTATATATCAACTATATATCATATATTAGATTTGCAATTCTAAATTATACACTTAAAAAAAAAAAAAAAAATTAAAACAGTTCTCTATTCTCTCAATGTTATAGAAAAATCTCTTGTTTTTCAAATAATCAATTATTATAAAATATATTTCATATAAAATATTTGAATATCAGTGACAAGATTTTTGAAATGAATAGAATAGGTTATCATATTATTGATTTTCATCGCATAAATTGTCTAGATAATATTGCTTCATATTTTGCTAAATATTTTCTAATTTATAGATATTTAAAGAATATAAGAATAATACATTTAAACAAAATTATGATCAATGACGACGTAACAAATATAAACTATTATTATTATACATAATTGACCATATATACCATAATTGACCATTATAAACCTAGTATATCTACTTCATATAATTCAACAATAAGCATTAATATTATTATAACTATTATTTTAAATTATTAATTTAAATTAATTTAAATTAATCTCGAAGTAAAATGAAAATAAATTTTGAATCAAATATGTCAACAACTCCATTGCAAATACAATATGTAAGCATTATACATATGTTTGTATATATTTACATTTATATTTATATTGTATATATCATATTTTATATATTACATATGTATTATAATATTAAATAATATTATATATAATATATACAAATAATATATAATATATATATTATATATGTAATAATATAATGTAATAATATATATATTATATATGTAATATATAATAATATAATTATTAATGAAAACTATTTTGTAATATGTCAACTTAAGCTTTTATTGTGTAAGAAAATATTAATCTACTATTATCCGTTTTGATTTCTTATTAAGTGATAAAATATTTATTTCTAAAAATTAGCTTTAAATATATTTTAAAATTCCAAAAAAAAAAAAAAAAAATAATTAAGTAGAAAAATAATGAAGTATTATTAGAAATGTAAATAATAATAATTA
>NW_006263988.1:51891-52948 GCF_000469605.1 Apis dorsata
TAATAATAAAATAATTTTCTATTTTTTGCATACAATATAGACATAGAAAATAATAAGCATTGACAATTTTGATATATTTAATTTTTTTTAATATAACAAATTTTTATTATAACATATATAACAGATTTTAAGATATATTTTTATGGATAAGACTTTCATAATTTATGTATAATAATTTTAATAAGGAATTATATTTAATAAGGAATTATATTTTTTCCTTTTCTTTTTTTATTCTATTGGTAAGAAAAAGAAATAAAGTATAATATACGTAGAAATAATAAGAATAAAGAATGAAAGAATATAAAGAATAAAATATAAGAATAAAATAAGTAATAAAATAATAAAATTTATTTTAGTTGCCTATAAATTGAAGTTTCAATTATTCTTTCATAATTCTTATTTTATACATTTAATATTGAAAAATTTAAAATACATAAATAATTTTTATCATTAATGATTTTATTTAAAATAAGATAAAATGTATCAAAATGATTGATACATTCATTTAATAATTCATTTGATAATTACACATTAACATTCAAGAATATACTTATTCTTAACATTCTGAAAAATAAAAAATAAAAGATAGCATTATTTTTAGTATAAGATATGTACGAGGAATAGATATTTGTGTATGCATTTAAAAAAGTAGACTTCATTAGATTTTAAATTTAGAAATCATAATTAAAGAAATCATAATTTTGCTCCTAATTTGAATTTTTTTTATATAATTTTGTTTTAATAATATGCAAACTCTAAGTTCTTAACTTAATTATAATTAAAAATAATTTTATTTATTTTATTGAAAGTTATAAATGATATACCATTAAACGATATAAATGATAATAAATAAATAAATAAATAAATATATATATATATACTAATATGTAATGATTCATACATTTTAAAATATTATCATATGCCATAAAATCATATATCTAACACATATACATATGAATTCAGTGTAATAATGTACAATTTTTGAAATATTTCTAATAATACAAAAAAAAAAAAAAAATATTTTAAATAAAAGTTAATCTATTAAACTAAATTGCAA
>NW_006263988.1:53146-58441 GCF_000469605.1 Apis dorsata
GATCATTAAAAAATGCTTCTAAAAAAATCAAGGTTTATTTTCTTTAAATAAATGTGTTTTTAATTTCAGCATATGATTTAATTTAAATTAATGTCAAGATGTTATCCCGTAACATTATGACTTTTAGATATATTTTGTCAAAATTAGATTAAATTCAGGTATATTAATTGTGAAATTTGATTTAGTAAACAAATTAAATAATTTATAAAATTTGTATATATATTATAAGTATTTTTTGTTGCATATAAGAAAATAATTGCTTCAATTTACATGAAATTGTACATTGGATATTTTATATTATAATAAATGCTCAAATTATGTCATTTTTTACAATACTTTCGCTCTTTTTAATAAATTTTGAAAAATTAATAATGTAATCTTTATATAATCTTATATAATAAATCTTTATATATCCATTTCTCTATAGATAAATATTATTTTATATCATAGATTTTTCGAATATGTAGATTTCATAAATAATAAACTAATAGATATTTAATATAAAATAATTATAAAATAAATTTACAAAAAATGAAAAGATTAATTACGCTAATAGATTAAAAATCATCATACATCAAATATTTTGACTGAATTTGCAACTTCTTTCAGACTTCTGACATTCAAACCAGATACATTGGAAACAATTTAATTTTTCAATATTATATAAAAAAAAAGATACTGACTTTACAATGATTAATTATGTCTCATAGTTTATACTTGTTTTATTATCATTAATCATAATTTTGTTTTAATGTATTGTTTCTGTATTTTTTAGATATCTATAAATTACAATTTTATCAATATAAATTCTTATCAATATTAGCAATTTTTTATATCTTGATTGATAGATTGTACAAATAATGTTTCTTTTGGCACTTGAATCAATTCTATATTTAGATATTGATAATAATAATCACATATTGTGAAATTCTATTTTTTATTATAGATTTGTTACAGTATTGAGATGTATTTATAATTTTATAAAATTATATCAAAATAAAAAAAATTATTATTAAAAAAGATAAATAAAAATATATTAAAAATATATTTTTGTTCTTACATTATATTCTAGGTCACATGTGTTGCATAAAATATCTTTTAAAAATTCATTTTCAGCAACAATTAGAAAAATATTACGATTGTCTATCTTTTGCATAGCAGTATTTCACAATGCTCCAAATAGAATTTCTATCAAGTAGACTAAAAAAGATTGATCCATCTGAAATATAATTACAAAATATTAACAATATTTTTTATATCATTTAAAATATATTTACTAATCTTTATTCTTACTGCATTCAATCATTAAACTAATCATTAAACTTTAATTATTTTCATTAACAATGATTCTATAACAGAAATTAAATTTTTTATAGTGAATAATGAAGGAAATTTATTTAATAATTTAATTAACTCATTAAACATATATAATCTTTGTTTCTTTTTTAATTCTATAAGGATTTAATATGTTTATTGATTAATTTCAATTGCATCTTTTTTTCCTAATGATATTTTCATCTTTATTTCATTTGATAAATATTTTCAATATCAATTTTAATCTTAAATTGTACAATTATAAATTCTACAATTTTTTATAAAATTTACATTTTTTAATTCTTATTTCCTTCTGTAAAACCAATTTACATCTGTAATAAATAATAATATTATTATGTAAATTAATCAAAATTTTTCAAAAAAGTAATTTAAAAAATTTAATATGAAATATGTACTATTATGTCATAAACCATAAATATGATAAAGTTTATGTATTCAAGCATTTTTTATTGAAATTCTTGTTTTCTTTTTGTATTTAATTTCATTTCAGATAAATCTTCTCCAATTGTATTTTACAATTGTATTTTTTCAACTTTAATTTTATTATTTTTTGTTTTGGCAATATAAATTTCTTTTTTTTTTCTAGAAATTTTTTACATAGAAATATTATAAAAAATGGTAATTAAATTAAATTATTACAAAAATTATAAATTCAATATATATTTCTTGTTTTATTTATTTATAAGTATGATATTATTGATTGATATTATAAAGTTATAACATATTTTAATAATGAAATATATGAATATATAATCTTTTAGAATAATTATTTCTCTAAATAAATAATCGAATTAAATTATTAAAAATTATCTAAAATTACATTAAAAAAAAATTATATAAACGCTTATCTTTTATTTTTTATTACACTTTGGATTTGTTGCAATATTTTTTACACTATTGAAAGTTTTACCACATCATTGTTGTTTTTGCTAGTCGAACATAAAAAAATAAAATGCGTATATATTTTGATATATTCTATAAATTATTGCAAATATGGTTACTGACCATGTAATTGTTGACTTTTTTGAATCCAATTGACTTTTATAATACATAATCACTTATAATTACATAGTCACTTATTAATAGTACATATTTATTAATAATGCCACCTTCAATTCGAAATTTATAATATATTTTCAAATTTTAAATTATTTTTTAATTTTGAAATATTTATAAATAGCAAGGTAAAATATTTTATGCATATGTATACTGTGAAAAATAAAATAAATAGAAAATTTTGCATAAATCTTAAATATGAATTAAAAAAATGAAATGATTTAATAAAATACGAATGATTTTAATATATCATGTTATATGAAACAAAATTATGTCATAAAAATAAAAATATAATTATATAATAATAATATATAATATATAATAATAATAATAATAATAATATAATAAAACAGAATACCATTTTTTTTTATAATGAAAATGTATATTTCTTCATTGGCATAGACATGTAACATAATATTTTGAAAATTTAACAAAAATAAAGATTTGTATTTCTTTCTATCTACCGAATCTTTCATCTTTGTATTACAAATGATTTAAGGAAATGAAATAATTGATAGAAAAAAAAATATATTTTATTTTTTCAGATAGATGTTTTTAACCTAATTAAATCAAATCAAGAATCTTATCTTTTTATAATTTTTTTTATGAATTTTTGATGTCTTATAACATATTGATTTTTATACGATTTTTCACAAATTTATTATTTTATTGCAGATTTTACTTTTAAAAAAATTGAGAATGAATAATTTTCAAAAATGTTATTTTAAATGTTTTATAATAATTTCATCAAATAATAATTTATCTTTTTTTAATTTTCATTTTTTTTTCATTCTTATAACTTTTTTTTATTTTAATTAATGAATTTCCATTAATGTATTTATTATTAAAGAATGATCAAAAATATAAATTGTAAAAATATTTTTTCTATTAAAAATATTTTTATATATTTTGTTTTTTTATGTAGTATCATGTATGGTGTTTTATATGATATATGATATATGATATGTTATGTTAATTAATGAAAGATCAATTAATTATAAATTAATATAAACTATTGATATAAATTAACTTAATAAATTTTAATTATTATTGATAGACTTATATGAGATAGCGAAATTAAAGCCCAAGGAAGTATGATAAAAAAAAGATTACAATTGGAAAAGATTGTTCTGAAGTGAAATTAAATGTAAAAAAATTTTATCAAAATTTTATCAAAAAATATTATAATATATAGAATTTATTACATAATAATATTACATAATATATAATATATTAATAATACATATTAAATTTTTAAAATTATTTTTTTGAAAAATGGTAATTAATTACTCAATTAGTATATCATTATACATTAGTATATTACAAAAATTAAAATTTATATTTATACATGTAAATAATTTACAAAAAAAAATAGCAATTAATAAATATGAATTTATTTAATAAAATTTACATTTTTATAATTTAATCTTGAAAATAATATTGAAAATACATATCAAATGTTAAAAGTACCATTAAAATTGAAAATAAATACAATTAAAACTAAAACAATCAAATCTCTAAATCATGTAGAATTAGAAGAGAAATAAAGTAACTTTTTGCATATATGAATTGGCTAAATTTTTAGATTTAAAGAGAGTGGAAACAAAAGACTTATTTATATTATATAGCAAGAATGCAATACATATTTTCACAAATATTCAATGAATGTTTTCACACATATTGCTAATAAAAATAATAGAAGTTGAAAAGAAGATAAATACTTTTAAATATTATAAAAAATGTCATTAATATTCCTAAATTGCAATATTATTTATTAGGACTATTATATATTATATATATATATAATATATCTGAATGAAATTATGTGTATATATATCTAAATAAAATTATACTAGAATAACGAGTGTGCAAAGTTATAATTAAAATTATATAATTAATGTAAACAATTAGAAATTAATTATAGTAAAATCAATACATCTAATTGGATAATTAAACATTAATATTATTTTAGTAATTGTAATTTTGAAATAATATAAAAATAAACTTTTAATTAAATACATTAACATGTTTATTGTGTCTTTTTTTTATATTTTTAATAACTTTAATAAATATTGTACTTATAATATAATATAATATAATATATAATATAATATAAAATTAATATAAAATCAACAAACAATGTAGATCTAAATTATATTATCTAAATAAAATAAAAAATAAGAGAATATTAATAGCTTTATTCCAAATAGACAATTTCTCAACAAATTATATTCTACTTCTATTATTAGTTTAAAAATTTTTAATTTAATAAATTTAAAAAAAAGACTATAATTTTAGAATATTCAGAATAATTAAAAGTATAGAGTTTTCAATATAAATGGTAATTTTTTTTTTGTTGCAGTATTATTATTATCTCTCACAATATACTATATTATAACTATTAGAAATAAAAAAAATAAAGGTAAAGCTAAATTTTTGTAATAAGAATATTAAGGTAATACTAAATATGTTAAAATTCCTTCTTGCTAAAAAGTAACAAAAATCAATTCATTTTTTTTTTAATAAGCAAATTTGAATTCCATAATATTATATTATTCTCCATTACAAATTTATCAAAAAGTACACAAAATTAAAATTATTTAATTTCAAAAAAATTTTCAATAATTTTTTAATTAACAAATATTTTCATAACTTTGTTTATATAAAATATTATATATATATATATATATATATATCAAATAAGAAATTTATTTTTTCTGTGTTTTTATTTTTATAGAAGATTAAGATTCTTATAGAAAAAAATCACTTAATCCGCTAATGTAGTAATAAAGAGAATGAATTTCTTTGTTGCTCATGTTATAAAAATAATATATATATATATATATAAGATATAAAGTTTATTATTTTTTTATTAATGAAATTTTTAATATAAAAAATTTTACC
>NW_006263988.1:58551-67511 GCF_000469605.1 Apis dorsata
TTACATAAACTAATAAATGAAAATAGATTACTACAATAACAGCAAATAAATTAAAATTTATTATTTATTTGTCGCATATCCATATAACCGTGTATGTTTTTGAAATTATTTTACATAATATTATATAATTTTACATAATAAATATTATTTTACATAATAAATATGATGAAATAGTATTTGATAATTTCAAATTTTCATAACTTCGTCTTATTATTAAATATCGAAGAGTAATTATCAAGGCTTTGAATCAATTTTAAAATAAAATCAAATTGTTTTTTATACATATGCAAGTAATATAGTAAATTTTTTAATTATTTTTTAATAATAATAAATGAGAAAAATAATTCTTTTATATAATAATTTTTATGTAGTCCTGTCCCAATATTCTGTCCTTGACAACATCGTTCTGTATCATTATTTTATGTCAATATTTCGAATAGCTCATGATTAAAGACGTTTAAATTGTTATGGAAAACCTACTAATTTTTTAATTCGAAATTGATTAAATTGAATTGAAGTTGAAAAACTCTTAAAATCTGATGCAAAATTTTTTTTAAGTGATAAAAACATTAATAAAATTTATTAACAATTTTTAAAATTTTTCAAATTTTTTAAATTATTTTTTAGAAAATACGATTTCTAATGTATCAATTTTTTTTTAAATAAATTTATAATACTCATCATTTAAAGAATATATTTATTATATAATGGTTATTTGTAATCTTCAATATATATATATAATATCAATCGATCAATAGACTGATTTAATTATAAAAAAAAAATAAATATTATGTTTAAATTCTTCTATCGAGTTTGTTTTCAATCAATTTCAATACAATAATTTCGATTCTTTTTTGTTATTGTCTTTATTATTGGATTATATTTATTGTCGTTATTATTTTATTTTTATTTTTATATTTATTAAAAGTTCAAAACTTATTAACTTTTTACTAAATTATTTTAAGTACGATTTATTTTTCTTTATTAATAAATGAAAAATTTTAAACTTAGAATAATAAAAAATTTTTTTTAGTTGTAAAATTGATTTTTATTATTCAATTTTATTATTCAGTTAAGTTTATTTTCATAAATTCTCTTCTTATTAATATATATATAATTAATTATAAAATTTATTCAAAAATTTGTATTAAAGTTTTTATGAACAATATTGAAGTTTATCTACACGAGATTTTATAAGAACTGCAATTTTTTATATTGTACAACAAACACAAACTTTCTCTTAAAATAAATATAATCAATTTCTTCTTTTCACTCAATTAAAATTATATATTTTTCTCTTCTTATTTATGTGATTTAGCAGTGTATGTAATAAATGTAATAAAAATTACAATGAAATTATTAAAAATAAAATAAATAAATAAACAATTTGTTAACATTATTATTTTAAAGAAGAATTTAAGTCATTATTGTAAAAATCAGAATTCTTCATTTCGATCTTTTTTATCAAGATTACTGTAGATATTCTAAACTGCTAATCATTATTATTATTTCTATTTTTATATTTTTATGTTTCGCAATATATGAAAAAAATGTAATCAGTCATGGTTTGTTTCGTTTACTTTATTTTGGTTTATTTTTGTTTGTTTTATTTATTAAAAGTATGTCAGATTATAAAAATATAATAGTATAATTAATGATAACATAATTAATCATAAAATTTTATTTTATCAATATTTTTTTCTTATTTTCTTATAATTATCTTTTAATCGTTTGACATATTATTTACTACATATTGCTTAAACTTATTTGCTTGCATCGCAGAATTAGAAAATATATTGATAAACGTAATGAATGATTTAGCAATTGTAAATAAGAATTTATTCTAGACTAGCAATTGTATAAATAATTGGCAACAAACCTAATGTCGAAATCGAATATTTTGGTAATAAAATAAGATTGTTTATTTTGCGATTTTTGTCTCGATATTAAGGTCTAGCAAGTAAACGATGTATTGTTACATGCATGTCAAAAATTTAATTTGATTTGATTGTATCTTCGAAATATTTCATATAGATTAAATTTTTCAATCAGAAATTGTATTTTGTTTATCAAATGTTGAAGTTCATGTTAATTTGTCGTTTGATACCGTAGATCTATTGCATTTTTGATAAGTTTTTGATGACTGAGCCAAGATCATCGAATTTAATAATCATATATATATATTATAATATAATATACAGGGTATTAATATGGAATACTTTTGGAGGGTAGTTTATAGACATCAAAATGATAAAAAAAATATATATACACATTCTTTTATATATTTTTTGCTACTTTTAATATATATTTTATAATTTTCAGTATTTATATTTAAAAAATTATTCGTAATTATTTTTTTCAATTTTTAAAAAAAATATCTTACTTCCTAAAAAAAGTTTGAAAAAATTCAAGGTTTAAGTTAAGAAAATTACAATTAAAATATCAGATTACATATACATGTAGAAGATTTTTAAAAAAATAAAATATATTTCTAATCTGTTATTTTATTAGATCATATGAAAAAACGAAAGATATTATTTGATTTGGAATATCATTTTTTTTAAATTGCTTTTGTTTAATCCAATATTATTGATAAATACAGATGAAATATAATATTTTTTAATATGGAATTGTTTTATATAAAAATTGTTAAAGTTTAACAATTGAAATATATGACTAAGTCGATCTTTCTAAGATTCTTTTGACTTATACATGTTGTTGTGTGAATATATATAAGTGTACAACTAAAGTGTCTTATGCATCAGAAACAAATTCTATTGATACTACGAATGTATAATTAATAAAATAGATTTTATATAATAGAATGCAGTTTTTTAAAAGTATTAAATAGTTTCTTATGAATATTCATAATATATAGGTGATATGAATATATAGATGTTCGTTATGCTATATTTTCTTGTGCCTTAATAATATTTTACAAAAAGAATTTTCCTAATTGGAATTTATATTATGTTATATATATTATAATATTATTATGTTTAAATAAGGATTGAAAGTAATTAATAAGCATCGAAGATAATGACATAAACAGAATTCTATCTCATTGATTTAGATGATTTTTAAACACATATTTTTGATATTTTTTAAATATATAATAGATACAAAATAAATAATTGATATCGTTATCATTATAATTTCGATTATTCTAATTTCTGTTATTTAAGGATTCTTTATTTTATTTTTCAATTTTTTCTAAAAGATTATGAGTAAAATAAACTCTCTAAAGATAAATTTATTGTAAATGTAATAATTTTTTTGTTTTGTTTTGTAATTGTAAATTATAATAAATTGTGATAAAGTATTTTTATCGTAATAAAGTAAGTCATATAATAATTTTAATCTTAATAATAATTAGAAAGAATAGTCAGACTTATTTCTCAACATAAAAAATATAATTCTCTTTCTTTCAATTTTGAATGCAATTTTTTGTCCAAATTCCGATTGTTACGACATAACTAATCTTTCTAATTAAATTATTCCGATCGGTTTAAATATGTCGATAGTTATTGTTTTATATGATGAATGAGAATCACAATAAATCGTTAAATTAGACATAAAATTTAAAAAATAAAAATTGTGAATATATATGTTTCAATTATAATATCAAAAAATTATTTAAATTTAAAATCTTTATTTGTAATTGCATAACGAATTTTCGTAATTATATTTCGAATTATATACGAATTTTTTTTCGTAATTATATTCGAATTCTATTTGCAATATTTTGAATTTCTTTTCTTTTCAAATTTTTAAAATTGCAATAAAAATAAAATATACGTCTTTCATGTTTTGTTATTTTTTTTTTCTATTTAAAATTTCATTTTTATTTTTTGTAACATAAGTTGTGAACATGATATTAAATACAAATAATCATGTCTCAATATTATTATTGTTTTGAATTTATTGACACATAAATATTCTCTGTTTCTGACTATCTTTTATTAAAAACAAAAAATATATTTTTTCATTTATTATTACTATTATTCTTATTTTTTGATATGATCCTTATATATAGAAGAACTATATATAGAATTATATAATTTAATTCTATATATAGAATTAAATTATACATTTATAAAAAATTATTATTATTCAAAGTGAGTTGAAATATTTTCAATATTTTATTACAATATGTTTAAAAATATATTTATATGTGCGTTTTTAGAAAGCGATATTTTTAAATATTAAATTATCAAACATTTATTATAAATTATAAAAGTAAAATTATATGAATATTTTATTGATTTGAAAGAAGACATTTAAAGACATTATATAATACATATATATACATATATATAATACATAATTACATAATTAAAAAAAATATTTTGTATTTGTTATTGGAAATTAAAAATTGTAGATTATATAATAAATGTATTTTTTTTAAATCATTAAATCCTATATAATATTTAATTATTATGATAAAGAATAAAAATAAATGTATTATTGGATCAAAATGAATGCTTTGTCGAATATGTATGCATAAACTAATCTATTATCCGATGATTAATATTTTTGTAAAATATAAAAGATTACTAATTATTTAGAAAACAAGAGATTTACAAAAACTTTTAAAATCATATTATATTTTTTTTAAAATAAGAAAAAATTTTAATCTTTTTTTAGCATAAAAGTTTAATTATTATTGACAAGTACTATAATATAATTTAATATTAATTGTATATTAATGACTCGTCAATTTGAAATTTATCTATTTATATATATAAATAGATAAATAAAAATTTATTTTAAAAATGTTCCTGATTTATCACATTTTTCTTTTTTCTCTTTTTTTCTTCTTCTTCATTATTTAAATAAAACTAATATTTATAAAAGTTTCATTACATTATGAAATATATTACGATACATGTATTTATTCAACTGATGAGTTTAAATCAATGATTGACACACGAAATAGATAAGGTAAAGTTTCAGATTCATGTGAGTATGATTTAAATAGTAAGAAGAAGAAGAAAAAAAAAAGAGAGATGCTATAAAAGAGTAAGTAGTTTTCTTGAAAATAATGTATAGATAGACATCTCAAAATTTTATTTCTTCAAGAATTAAATATTTGGCATTTGGATAATTCTATTAGAGAAGAGGTAGGATATGCATTAGTATAATAAATTGAATTAAAATTTATTTTGATTTACCAACGATTATTTCTTTGTGTATTTTTTTTCTATTGATTTTTATGATTTTAAAATATATTTCAAAAATTATCATTTTAAATGTTTTTTTTGCACATAATTATTGATTTTAATTTTTGAATTATTCTGTAAAATTTATGATCTGTTTATTCAGGAAAGTTTTTTGCATGGAAATTTTTTTTCATTATTGTTATCAGCCTCCTATCCTAAGATTAAACAAAAGATGATGTAGTCTCAAAAAATTGAGATCGTTTTTGAAAAGAGTTTAGACATTTTCAATTGTATATTTTTGATATAGAGCACAATATGATTCTAGAATATTGGAATGATATTTCAGCCACGGCTTAATAGCAACCTCATTCTATTTTAGATTCGGGGAAAACTGTAATAAATATATGCTAATTAATCTCTGATTATCGTTATACGATGTTGACTACCAGTTTAATTTTCCTTAAACTTGGAATATTGTAAGATCAGAATGCTGATTGTGATCTTATTAATTACTATCATATTTTATAATTTTTTCAATTGAACTTGAAAAAGATTTCTGAGGATTCGAGTCCTCACCAAAAAAATAAAACCTTTAAAAACTAAAGATTTTATATTATTTATTACTTTATATTAATATAATTATATTAATATAATATAAAATAATATAATTATTTTATATTATTATTTATCACTTCGGAGCTAATATTATTTTAATTCATATATTTTAAAAGAACTCAATGAATGATACAAATCTATTGGTATTATAAAAAAGTATATTATAAAAAAAAAAAATTTTTGAATATTTGAAATATTTATGAACAACATTTTGTATCATATTGGAATATAAATGAATGCAGATTATTACTACTTTGAATGCAGATTTTGTATAAAAATATTTTACATGTTTCTCTCTTACATCTAATATAAAATTATATTTTTGATTAATAAAATTATTATTAATTAAATTAATCATTGTATTTTATTTTTTATTCTTCAGTTAATTTATTGATACATTTAATATTTTATAGAATTCAGATTGATTCAAATGCAACTAGTTTTTTTTTTATACATGTAAAGGTGTTCGCGTCTGCAATAATATTTTAACACTAGATTTACGGAATCCGTCAATTTGATTGGTTTTCGATTTTATGCTTAAAAATTCTGAATATACAAATATTATTCTTTAGATATTACATATTAGTTTTTAATGATATAATGCAGCAAATATATATTTCTATTTGTTTTCTCTGGAACATCTATATTTTATTATTTCTAGATATTGTATACCTATTTTTACAAAAATCGGTCAATTTGATGGATTAATTTATATAGATCAATTATTGCAAAATAAAAAAAAATGAAATAATAATGAATAATAAAAGAATAATAAAAAATAATAAAAAATAATAAAAAAATAAATAATGAATAAGAAAAAACACACAAACAAGTGACGACTGTTTAACAATAAATACATGATCAAACAAATTTGAACTAATTGTTTATAATTGTGATATGATAATAAATATTCCCCTCAACGGTAAATTTTACAGAGAAAAGAAGTGATTTTTGCAAGTGAATCTGTTTTATTATTTCATAAAAAAAATAAATCCATGAGAAATAATTTCAACAGTGCGTTTTGTAAAAAAAAAAAAAAAGAAAAATAACTTCTATTTGAAAGTTTAGCAAAAATTTATTTTCGTAAATGAAGATTTGAATTTTTCAAAGTTAAAAATTTTCAAAACTTATCCAAACTTATCCAAAAAAAAAAATATTTTTTTACATTTATATTTTACCTATTTAGCTAAGAGTATTATAGACAAATAAGATATGAAATTGATAAAAAGAATAATAAAAAGAATAATAAAAAGAATAATAAGAAGAATAAAAAAAATAACCAACATAAATGAAGACTAATCTGGATCAGATTCTAATATAAACGAATTATGCAAAAGCGAGGAAGAATTTGACAATATCAAATTGAAGAAATTGAAAATTTTGACGACAGTGGGAATGAAATATCGTAAAAGAATATATATCGTAAAAGAAAAAGAATGTATTTTATTTCAGAAAACGAAAATGAAATAAAAGATATTAATAATGAAAAAAATATCGTGAAAGCAAGATTCCGTAGATGGCCTCTTCACATATTTTATAATTGTTTTTAGATTTGGCATCAATGTCTGGATATTGTATAAAGAGATCATTGGAATAAACATATCTTGAAAGAATTTTTTCTTTCAATTAGCTGAAGACATTTGTTCGCGCCCGCAATAATGTTGTAATGATTCATAATAGCTAATAGTTAAGGTGTTTGTCGAATGTCCTTTGACAGATTCCGTAACAAATGGTATACTTCTTAAAGATGAGTGGACTATACAAGTGCTTCATAGTGTTCAAGTGCTGAAAGCGTTTCTAAGACAGTTGGATCTCTCATAATGTCACAGTAGATAATCGTGTCCAATAGTCATAATGGTCCGATGTTAGAACAAAATTATTTATTTGTCATATCTGACAGTCAAAGTACGACTCGTTCACAATAAGATTTTCTTTACAAATGAAGTTCATGTCCTCAGAAAATCTCTTCCTAGTTCAATCTCAGTTTCTTTATGAGGCACGATAATAACCAATAATATTGCGATTAGTATCTGACTCGCTAGAATTCCAAATTAGAAGAAAATTTCTCAAATTAGGCTGGTGATCAGTATACAAAAATATCAAGATGTTGATAATCAGAAATTGATCTTTATTATAGATTTCCTCGAACTAAAATAATGTTAGTCGTTGTTAAGTCAACCGCGTCTGGAATATATCATCTTTAGAATCGGTCCAGCTAGACTGAAATAAAAAAAAAAAAAAAATATATAATTATAAGTTGATTAAATTCTCAAAAAATGATAGTCTTGTCAGTTAACATCATCTTTTGTTTAGGCTTAATAGAAATCTTCGAGCAATAATAATAGAAAAAGATTTCTATATGAGAAATTTCTCGAATAAGCTGTTTAAAAATCTCGCGAGCAATAAGTGTTGATAATTATTAATAAGTGTGAATAAAGGGAAAAAAAAACAAGTTTGTATTAAAGTAAATTTTTTTAAAAATAATAAAAGTAATAAAGTAATATTATAGAATTTAAAGTTCACTGAAATTTTATTTGTGATTTCATTATTGAATGTAAACCAGTAACATCACTATTTTATAAGTGGTATCTATTTGTTTTTCTTCAACACACATACTTCGCATGTTTTGTAACAGATACGCGCAATTACGCAATTATTATAATTAAATATATTATATTAAATATATTCATTCAATTAAACCTATACATTTTTATTTATTGTTTTCATTGCCCAGTCAATAAATAAATAAAAAAAATAAATACAAAGAATATATTCAACTTTTTGATTTGAAATATAGGATCTTGGACTATTTCAACAAATAGTCAGATTGAATGTCATCCAACGATTTATTTGTGGATTTGAATGAAATGATATAAAAGATTTATCTATTAATTTAATTTTTTTTTAATTAATATAAATTATATAATTAATAATTAATTTTTTTTGTCTATTAAAGAAAAAAACGTATTATATAATATTTATATAATAAAATTTGTTATAATTTTTTTTACAATAAATTATTAAATAATAGATTTTCTATAATAGAGTTCACTAAAATTCTATATAAATAATGTATAAATAATACAAGATTATTATTTCATTGTTGCATTTCAATATGATAAATGTAGCACACTAGAACGCTCTACTGTCATTTCTGTTTGAAATGGTTATAATTTGTAAATT
>NW_006263988.1:68072-69237 GCF_000469605.1 Apis dorsata
ATTACATAAAAGAAATTAAATAAAATTTTTTTAATCTTTTTACATATTTACATTTAATATTCTTTTCTTTAATAAAAACAAACATAAATTTTTTAAATTTAAATAAAAAATGTGTTTAAAAAATGTTTTTTCGTAACAATGTAATGTAAATGTCTCAAACTTTTCTATCTATCAGAAGATCGATACATAATTGTGGAAAGCATGAAAAACAAAATAGTTTATTTCCTAAAAATTTCACAATAAAACATTTTCATTGTTCGAATGCTTATACCAATACATTGTGTGTACTATTTGAAATATATTTGAAGTATATTCCAAGTATAAATTCAATGCTCATTTAGTTTTGAATGCGAATATAAAATATTAAAGCAAGATGCATTTTTATTTTCTATATGTATTCTTAATACTTATATTATTTTCATTTATATTTATATATACATACAACAAACATCGTAATTAAGATTTGTTGAAGTTAATAAATATTTCATTAATAATTTTTCTTTTTCAGTTTATAAATGTTATAAATATTGAATATTGAATATTTGACTAAAAAACTGTATCAATATGCATCAAATTTTCCTTGACTGTATGTCTCATACCTCTCCAAATATAGAATTTTAAAACAATAATTATATATACAATAACAATATAATTTTAAATTGAAACTTGGCATGAAAGTTGGCATATATGTATATAATATTGTATTTTCATATAAAATTAATAATATTTCATAAAAATTACTATATAATAATTAAAACTTTATATAAATAAAATAAATATTTATATTTTTCAGCACTAAAAATACTTTCTTTAATAAAATAGTTTTAAGTTAATAAAATTATTTAAAACAATTATAACTTAATATAATCTACATATATAATAAGACACACTAGAGATATAGTATAATCTATGCTTCTTTTTTATTTTTAACATGGGAAATATAAAAATATTTCAAATTTGTCTGTATATCAATTTTCAGTCTCTTCTAAATATATGATATATGAATTTTTTCAGATTTTTTTTTTCATACCAAAAACTATATCGAATACAAATAATCTCCATTTGTATTCGATTTATCATAGTTTAGATTTATCATAAAAACATAATAATAATAATAATAATAACAATAATAATAACAATAATAATAACAATAATAATAATAATA
>NW_006263988.1:70058-71719 GCF_000469605.1 Apis dorsata
TAATAATAATAATAATAATAACAATAATAATAATAATAATATCAAATCCAACAATTTTCATTATAACTTCTTCATTCTTTAAAATTTATTGTTGGTAATTATATTTTTAATAACAGATTTATATTTTTAATAACAGATTCAACAATGGTATGTTAAATGAATATAAAACTTAACTTCATTTAAAAATTTAATTTATCTTTTAATTTTTTAATACTATAATCACTTATTTGATTATAAACGATATCCCAAAATTCATGCAAGAAGTAATTTTGATAAAAAACACAGGTTTATAATTAAAAATTGTAAATTTTTTATTGATTCATGAAGTATACAATATAGAGTTATCTATGGAATAACATTGAATAAATGGCCTCTAGTTTTGCTACATACGCACTCTTTTGATGAAATTTTCCATGATTGTTTTGTATAAATGTGACTCAATTTCATTGATAGCGTTCAATTTTCTCCTTCAAGATGTGGGTGGTCGTGGGCTTATTGGCATAAACTTTAGACTTCAAAAACGCCAAGAAAAAAGTTTAACGTTAAATCGTATGATCTAGACGGCCAATTCTGACTAAAACGAGAAATTACACGATCAGGTAATGACTCATGCAGTAATTGAATTGTTTTTCGGGCTATATGGAATGTGACATCGTTTTGTTGAAACCACATATCATCCATATTCATATCTTACAATTTAGGCATAAAAAACTGGATTATCATGTTGTGATAGCAAGCACCATTAACTTATTATTGCTCGATCAGCCGCATTTTCGAAAAAGAATGGTGATACTTCTAGTCCAAAATCCGCATCAAACAGTGACACGTTGTGAATGTATTTGTTTTTCAATAATCATTCATGGGATTTACCGAATCCCAAATGCAATAATTTTGTTGAATAACTAATTCATTAAGATGAAAATCATCGCTGAAAATGATTTTCGAAAAACCTTCATTATTTTTAATTTTTATATTGCTCAATAATGAAAATGCATTGTTTTTTCGTGTAGCATTTCGTGTGTATTTTTAATAATCCTGAATTATCAGCTGTCACGTTATCTTTTTTTTTTTTCATTGGCAATACTTTACCGCACAAATGGCGCAAAATTCAAATCTTGCATGAATTTTGGGATACTCTTTATTAATATAAATAAATTCATCGCTAAATATAATGAAACCTTTAAAAAGCTTTAAAGATTAATGATTTATTACTATTAAAATCATCATTTATCTATTCTCTATTTCATAATACATCACTATAATTTACAAATTAAAAAGTAACAAAAAAATAGGAAAAAAATAATTTTAATCAATTTGATATTATACATTTATTGTATAATTTTCTTAGAAAAAATATTAAGACGATATCAAAATAAACATTAAAATCAAATTTGACATAAATACACAAATGTTTATTAAGACTTATTTATTATAAATTTCCTTTAAATTTTTTTATTTGTCTTTATATTCATTTTATCTTTATATTCACATTGCTTTTTCATTTAAAGAAAATTTAAATTGGTTTTAATCATTTAATAAATAAGTCTCAATATATTGTATATAATATATTTTTGTATATTAATTTTGAAGTTGTTTTAAATATATTATTTATATTACAATATATATAATATAATATATATATTATAATGTATATATATAAT
>NW_006263988.1:71855-73627 GCF_000469605.1 Apis dorsata
AAATACTTTATATAGTTATACGATTTGCATTATAAAATTTGCATTATTTATAAAAACTATTACTATAGCAAATTTGGTTAACTGACGGCTTGCAAACTATGATTCATGCCTCTTTTTATTTCTTTAAAAGAATCATAAATCAGAAGAATAAATCTTTTCATATTTCTAAAGTAAATCAAGATGACTTTTTTTACATTTCACAATTTCTACTATAATATCATAGTTCGCATTAAGTATAAATTATTGAACTCCATTTAACATATTCTATTTTATTCATATTCTAATTTTATTCATTAATTTTATTCATTATTCATATTCTAACATCTATTTTATTCATAATCTAAAATATACATATGTACTTAAAATTTATTCATGTTTTTTAATATATTAAGTTACTAATTAATATATTAAAACATATATATTGAAATACATATATTTTAATATTTAACATAACATTTTATATTTAATATAATATTTAATATAATATTTAATATAACATTTTAATATATTTATATCTTTATTCTTTAATTAAATATTTCGATTTAAATCTTTTGAATAGTGGATAATTGGATCAATATCCATCAATTTCTAAACTTGCTAAAAAAATATATAACTTTCAATAATATTGGAATGATTTTTCGTGAGCTAAAGATATTGTAATAAAAAAAAGAAAATCTTACTTTACTTCATGAAAAACATGAAGACATATGAACATTTTGTTTTTCTCACATCAAAATAAATGATTAAATTAAATATTATTAATCAAAATCATGATATTTCTTATTTTTACATTTAAATTTAAATTCTATTTTTATTGAAAATTTACATAAAATCTTAATATTTGGATACTTAGTTAAAATATAAATATAAATAAAGTATAAATATATTAAGATTGATACATATGAAAGCATATCTCATAATATCTCAATATTCGTATATTAAAAAATATATGGATTAAAATGAATAATATGAATAATATGAATAATTACATTATTAATTACAGCGCATTGCTTATTGATAACTGATTTGATAGAAAAATACGATAAGTCGCTCATTCTATCAATTGTGATACACATAAAATCGCCGATCAATAGTCTTAAAAATAATCTTAAATCTTAAATCTATAAAACGTAACAAACAAAAATAATCTCGTTTAACTTGAAGCGAAAAAAAGAAATTATAATTAATTTATATCAGGAATTGTAAATTGTGCCTGTAAAAGAGATATGATTGATAAAACATACGATCGATAAAAATGAAAAAGAAATTTAAAAAAAACCAACCTCCTATAAATCATTGCCATCCTCATATGTTACGACTTACATCACTGGACTTACAAGAATCAGTAGACAGATGATTCTTGTCAGTCGTGGTCAATCGAGAGTTACGACAATGGTCTAACGGAAGAACTTCATCCCAACGACACAGGAAGGAGCATAGAATTGTAGACTCTAGTCCACCGGAGCCGGATAACAAAAACGAGTTCGAAACCTAACTCTCATCGAGTACTCAAAAGTATCAATTGACCGAAGCGCGGATTCTCGACTGACCACCGAAAATAGAGCATCCGTCCAATGATTCTTGCCATCGTTGCGTGACAACATGTGGTTGAAGAAAATGAAGAAAAAAAAACAAGGGGAACGAAAGCTAGGAAAAACTATCGTAAAATTAATCATAGAGATAAGTACAAGAAAAAATAAGAAATAAATGCTTCGAATAACTATAAAAATGGAAATTGGAGATGAAAGTGGAAAATAACGAAAACGAAAACT
>NW_006263988.1:73907-74718 GCF_000469605.1 Apis dorsata
CTAGATCTATTTTAAAGTTAAAAAAATTGAGATTTTTATTTTTCGCCTTAAGTTAAACAGTGTATTTTTGTTCGCGATAAACTTAATCTATATATCTATTTTATAACTTAATTTATCTTTTATTCGAAATGAAACGATTATTTTAATTATTTTTACAATGATATTTACAAAAATCTTTTATATTTATCGCTCGAAGAAATTTAAATCTAGATCTTAGTCTAGATCTCGAAAAATCTTACGAATCTTAAATCTACGATTCGCGTTAAAAATTACACTCACATCTTACTTTGCACGAAAAAAGTTAAATGAAATTGAAATCATACTTAAATATTAAGGAATAAATATGAGAGAAAAAAAATATATCATAAGAAAACCAATTCGAATCATCACCATGGCTTATATCAATCGACTTATTTGACTCATTGAACGGATGATATTCACGTTGACTAGCAGAGGGTTACGAAACTGGCATTGTAGTCGAATACACGATGTCCACGACGACCACAGGAAGGAACTAGAAGTCGTTACAAGACCACCGGAGCCGGATTACCAAGATATCGTTCCAACGATACACAGGAAGGAACTGAAAATCATCCTAGAACCACCGAGGCCGATTTACAGAAGACCGCATTCGACGTACAGAACCTATCTTAGTTCAATTGGTATTGAAAAGTACCAATTGATAAGAGCGCGGATCTTTGACTGGTTATCGGAAATAGAGCACCAGCCCGATTCTTGCAATCATTGCGTGACGATTGATTGGACAGTGACTCGAATTAGATTTGAAGAATAATTAATAAAAGGAAAGTAA
>NW_006263988.1:74790-75532 GCF_000469605.1 Apis dorsata
CTAACTAGCTAGCTATAAAATCGATTAATTAAGAAATATAGAGAATTTTATATTTCGCTCGAAGTTAGAGAGTGTAGTTTTTGCACGAAATGCGCTCGCAATTACTTAAACTAAATCTATGTATCTTATAATCTTAATTTAAAACTAAGATGCACGCATCCCACGATGATTCCACGATGATCCTACGATAATCCAACAATGATCCCACGACGATCCCACGATGCCCCCGGTTTAATAAAGTGGTACCTACAGTCCAGTCTAGCCGACCAAAATATCCAAAGGAAAATTGGCACAATTTTCTAGATTGGACTGTAGGTATTTAGCTTGGTATCGATTTTTAAAAATTTATCTTTGGAAAATTTCTTTTGAAAATTTTTAAAAAAAATTTTACAAAGAGTAATCTATTTAAATCGATATCAATTACCAGATCTCACCACGAGGAGGTGACTACGCATCGAGACCCATTTAACACTAAAAAATTAAATGCAACAAAAATTAAATATATTAAGAACGCATAAATAAAGTATGAAATATTAAAATTAATAATTAATATTAAATGAATATTAAAATTAGAGAAATGTAAAATATAAATAATTAATAATCGAAATAAATTATAATTAATAATTAATGTTAAATAAATTAAAAGAAAAATTAAATTAAATGAAAAAAACGGAAGAAGAAAAATAAGAAATAAAAATTAAATAAATCTGAAAAGAAAAATTAATTCGGAATGAAATGATTA
>NW_006263988.1:75675-76313 GCF_000469605.1 Apis dorsata
GAATTAATGTTTTACAAAAACAATTTATCGCTTTACAATTAAGTAATTAATTGTCCCACGTTGTCACAACAATGAGGCTTAATTTATACCTTGATATTATTTTCATCTATTATAATTTACTTATTATAATTAATAGTAATGTAAATCTTAAATTTATAACACGTAACAAATATACTCTCATTTTATTTAAAGCGAAAAAAAGAAATTATATAATTAATTTATATCAAGAATTGCAATGCTCAATAAAAGAGAATTCAAAATATTCTACAAATTTTACATGCAATTCGGTGTAATGATTGAGAAAAATAATTAATCGTGCAAGGTTTAGATTGGAGTGCATATATGCGTAGTTCTTGGCTTGCCATCGATTTCCATCATAATAAATGAAGAAATATTTTTAAGTTTAAAATATTTTAGAAACTTTTTAATGAAATGAATATTTTCTTTTTGACGTGGACAAAATTTTGAAAAAAAGAATTGGAAACCGATTACCGGGTAAGTGATCATCAGCGAGATGGTAACTATAGAGACTCACATTCAACTATAAATTAAAAAATATCAAAAAATAAATGAATAGATAAAAGAATAAATAAATGAGTAGAAGTTAAAGAATAAATCAAGAAATAAATTTAGAAATG
>NW_006263989.1:0-644 GCF_000469605.1 Apis dorsata
TGGACGACGCTGGAGGACGTTGGACGACGCTGGAGGACGTTGGACGACGCTGGAGGACGTTGGTCGGCGTTGGACGACACTGATTGGTGTTGGACGACGTTCGAGGACGTTGGACGACGTTGGAGGACGGTGGACGACGTTGGAGGACGGTGGACGACGGTGGAAGACGGTGGACGATGCTGCACGATGCTGGATCACGATAATTAACAGAAGATACAGATTTTAATTTCTTTAGGCGATATATATTTTCTTTCGATGTAAATCATTAAATGCAACCTTGGACGATATTGGATAATGATAATTAGGACACAGATTGTAACTTCTTTCTAATAATTTATTATAATCAATGTATCTAAAAAAATGCGTACACGTTTTAGATATAAGTTCTAATTTTAAGTGTAATATAGGATATATTTAAGATTTAGTATTAAAATTTATAGTTTAATATTATTTATATTTTAATATTATTATTACAATCTATTATACTTGATATAAATGAAAAGATGCGTTTTAGATTTAATTTATAGACATTAACTTGTATCATTTTAATGTATTAATCATTTTGTTAAATAAATTTACCTCGATGGGTCTCGATGCGTAGTCACCTCCTCGTGGGTGAGACCCGGTAATTGGCATCGTTTTTC
>NW_006263989.1:702-1238 GCF_000469605.1 Apis dorsata
CATTTTTCATTTAAAAAAATATCCTATCAATATTCCATTAGAAATTTCTCGAAATATTTCGAACTATATTTCATCATTAATAGTTTTTGAAAAGCGATGGCAAGCCAAGAACTACGCACACCTTCAGTCTAGTCTAAAATAATATTGCTTTAAGTTATTTTGATTAATTATCAATGGACTAGATTGAAGGTACTAATAAAATCTGTACAAAAATATTCTGGCTAATTTCCTCCTATTTTCATATAATTTTTTAATTTTTAACAAAATTTTAAATACGCTATCGTTTTTCTCTTTTTTCAATGTGACCAGAATGTTTTTAATACAGATACTAGTTAGCTAATGTATTCATTATAATGCATTACATTCGATAAGACGCATGCGCTTTAGATTTAAATTCTAGTTTTAGGTATAAGATACATTTAAGATATTTATAAGACATTTATATATTACAATAATTAAATTAATTTCTTATGTATTTGCAACATATGAAAGAATTTAATTTTCTGATATATAAATAATGAATGAATACACAAAAA
>NW_006263989.1:1548-2251 GCF_000469605.1 Apis dorsata
AAAGAATCTAAAACATAATAATTAAGTAAAATTAACAAAGCTGCAACATATTAAAAATAGAATTTAACATTGTAACTTTTGCTATGTTTTGTTTAAATGTTTTTGTATTACTTAGATTTAGCCAATATTTCTGTTCAATACTTTTTTTATGTTTCAACTCTCTTAAAATTTTTTAACTTTGAGATTATATTCCTCCTCTATCTTTCAATCTTTTTTTATCTTATAATATTGAACTTTTATCTTAATAATAAATCTTTTTTCTTATGTTTGTGTACTTATTCACTATATATATATATATATATTGTAAATATTTTGACATAAACAAGTTTTTACTTCCAAAATTGTTGATTAAAGGAACATGATTTTTTTCCAAAAATTCTAATCTGGAATTCCTAAATCTTTCAGAAACTAAGAACCTATACCTATAGGCAGCCAATTAGCTCATTATATCTAATATATAATTTATAATTGTATCGACGATACGATTATAAATTATACATGAAATAATAATGATTTCCAGGTCTCACCTCGTGGAGGTTGCTGCGAATTGGAAACCCCTAGCCACGACGTCCCATCCACCCACCTTTTACATAAAAATTCATTAATTTTCAAATAAATTCTTCTTTTGGTATATGCTTGTAAAACGTTCAAAACTATTTTGATCGTTGTGCAAAACAAACAACAAAAGAAATAATAAAAGAAA
>NW_006263990.1:0-419 GCF_000469605.1 Apis dorsata
GTCCCAGAGTTGGTAAGACTTAGAAATCATTATAATTTATTATATAATTTATTTTTGTATCCTAGATACAACTATAAATTGTATAGTAAATAATGAATGTATATTTACTATTGTATAGTGAATAATATATAGAAGTTATGGTTAAATTAAAATGTGCAATAATGTTTTGTAATAAATAAACAAAACAAAAAGTGTAAAAATAGGAAAATAATATAAAATATATAAATAATTAAATAACTAGAATAATAAATATATACATGATTCTTAATTTTGTTCACTTATGTATGTATCAAATCATTTATATATATTTATTATTTTAGTTATTTAGTTATTTATGTATTTATTCATCCATTGACTTATTTCTGTACATTTTGTTTTGTTTACTTACATATTAATAAAATTATTTATATATTTATTTC
>NW_006263990.1:470-730 GCF_000469605.1 Apis dorsata
TAGTTATATAATTATTTATATATTTAATCATTCTTTTATTGATTTATTTGTAAACTTTTTGATAATTTATGTACACGTTACATAAACTCATTGTTTTATTCATTGTTCTAATTATTTAATTGCTTAAATGTTTATTCATTCATTCATCTAGTGATTAATTTTTAGACTTTTATATTTGATGCATTTATGTATTTCACAAATTTAGTTATTTATTTAGTCATTGCTTCATTTATTCAATTATTTATACACTTGTTTATGGA
>NW_006263991.1:0-501 GCF_000469605.1 Apis dorsata
TAAAAAAGTAATACTCTAAAAATTACAGAAATAAAAATTTTTGTCTTCCTTGAATATGATAAAATTCTTAGTTTTATACGATCATTATGTAACGATTATTTATACGATCGAAACCGTAAAATTTCGATGTATTAAACATCTACCTAAATAATTTATATTTCTGTAATAATTATAATTAAAAAAGTATTACTCTAACAATTACAGAAATAAAAATTTTTGTCTTCCTTGAATATGATAAAATTCTTAGTTTTATACGATCATTATGTAACGATTATTTATACGATCGAAACCGTAAAATTTCGATGTATTAAATATTTCTTAAACAATTAAATAATCAATCGAAAATAATCTGATTTTCAAATAGAAGTTAAATGCGAACACTAACGCGTGGTTTACTGTATCGCGGGCAATATGGAACTGCTCGTGCCTCGACCGTACCTCCCCACCACTTCGCGTCCCCACTTGTACTCATCAATGTTACGCGTTGTGTATATGCTTACA
>NW_006263992.1:0-222 GCF_000469605.1 Apis dorsata
AATATAAATGATGAATTTATTATTAACGATGCTGCAAAATTAATTTTTGTCAAATTTAAATAACTTAATAATTGATTAACTTAATAATTTTATAAATAAAATATTTAATTTCAATGTATTTTGTACAATATGTGATCAACATAATTATTAAAAGTTTTTATAAATAATATCAGCACGTCATAAATGCTATAAATAATATCAGTAATTTAATTAGAATTTGTA
>NW_006263992.1:289-535 GCF_000469605.1 Apis dorsata
TATTTTTATCAAAATAATAATAAAAAATTTATATATATATATATTTGTATATTTGTGCTATATATATAATGATATTTTATTTAAAATGCATGACATCATTGTCAATAAAAGCGATGTGGCTTCTTAATATTATAAGAAACAGTTTGTAGAGAGAAGAAATTATTACTAATTGTCTTTGAAATGTGTATTAACTTTTCTCCTTCCTTAATGTTCCAGACCAAGTATGCACTATTCACCAACCAAGAT
>NW_006263992.1:788-1432 GCF_000469605.1 Apis dorsata
CTTTTTCAAATAATTTAAATCATGGAATTCTGTTTTTTTCTTTTTTCTTCTAATTAGAAAAAATTAAAACACAGGTATTAGTTACAGTTATACAGACTTATGTTAATAAGTAGAATGGTCAATAAGTACAATAAGTACAAGGCTCGTACAATGATCATTGTATATGTATCAATTATTATTTTCAGTATTATATATATCATAAATTCAAATTTACTATTTTAATACGTTTCAACCAACAAAAATCTAATATTTCATAATTTTTATTTTCGTGTAATGAATATAAAATACATGTTTAAAAAAAACTTACATTTTTTGAAAGTAAATATAAACATCATTGTCAATATCGCGTAAATCAATGTTACGTTTCATTTCCTCATGACTCATATTGGGCGACAATACATTACTTATATAATGGCTGTAGAGAAATCCTTTTTTATGGTTGTAAGGATCCTTATCAGTCCCATAATATTTATGATGAATTCTGTGATATAATACCCAGTCGTATATCGAACCCTATAAAATATATATATATATATATATATATTATATATACATATATATATTATTAATAATTTAAAAAAAGATAACAGAAAAAAAATTAAATAATATGTTTGGAAAATTTTTATTCAAAATTTGTATTATAT
>NW_006263992.1:1562-3829 GCF_000469605.1 Apis dorsata
CGAATATCTAAATTAATATTATGTATTGCATAAATATTTAGATAAAAATGAAATGCATTCGATTCATTTGATGATTTCTTCTAAACGTTTCATTGACGCAACAATCTTAAAATACTTACTACTCCTGCAAGGGTATGAGCAAGCATAAGGAATAATTTAATAAATCCTATGGCTTCGTATGTTTTATGGGCCCACAATCTATGAGCACCTGCTGTCACTCCAAGATAACTAATAGCTATTACGAAAATTGCTGAAAAATCAATTGATTAGTAAAATTAAATAGAAGAAATAGAATAAATTTAGAATACATCAATAGAATATTAAAGTATTCTTATTAGTATTCTTATTCTTATTAAAGTATTCTTATTATTCATATGCAACATATGCAATATTAGAGTATGATATGAATAGATAATAATATTATTGATCATTTTCACGATTAAAATATTAATTAAATAGTTATAATTCGTAGTTCTATTTATTATTTGATTTTGCAATATATTTTTATAATAAATATCTTTATTCTTAATTATTATAAGTTAACAAAAAAGCGAAAGTTGAAGAAAGAATATACTAAGAATTTCATAGAATAATAAAATCTTTTATTATTCCATTTACAATGAAAAAAATAAAATCTAATGATATAAATATAATGTAATTGAGCATTTTTACGATTGAAATATTCATCAAAGCGTAATTATATTCATGATCAATTTATTCATTTATTGATTTCTATAATTCTATAATATCTTTAATTATTATTATAAGTTTTAGATTCTGTAATATTTATATCATTAATTTTTAACACATATATTAACTTATAACAAGCTCAGTATTTCTTTATTCTATTCTATCTAATTATGTTATTTCTTTGATGTCTATTTATAACTTTGATGTTTAAATGAGAATCAGTCAAAACTAGTAAGATAAGCTATGATATATTAATTCCTAATGTTTAACTTTTAGTTTTCTTTAAGTTTAACTATCTGAAAAAATCATGAACTTCAAGGTAACGCTTCAAAAATTATTCTAGATCCTATTATATTCATAGCTATTGTCAAACAAAAAAGCTATATGGTATAAAAAAAAATTAATTTATACATACCGAATATAGTAAATAATTAAATAATAAAATTAATAATTAATTGAAAAATTTTCGAAAAGTGTTTATGTAATTATAAGGAAAATTTATGAATCTTACTATAAAATATAGTCATCCATTTGGCAGAAGTAAACATCAACCAGATAGCGTATACTCCTAAAACGTGTATATAAATATACCATAAAATAGCTGCCCATTTCACATACTGTTTCCTTGGTTCCTTTTCTTCCACCATTCTATTTACTTCAATAAATTAGAAATTCCATATGTTGTACAATAAAATGTAACTATCAATTGAATTTAACTTCTTTAATTTTTCACTTATTTCACTTCAAATGTTATTGTAAACTCTAGAAATTTAATAAAAGCTAAAAATTTTAAATGAAAAAATTAAAAGATGAAAATTGAAGTTCCGAATATAAAAATAGAGCAATTTTCATGAAAAACTTAAAAAATCGATTTTAAAGAATGTGAGAATGCTTTAAACCGTATGAAATATCATCGAAATCAGGGAATGAATTAGAAATATAATCTCGTTAAAATATCGCAAGAAATTAAACAAGAAAAACATTAAAGAAAAACATAATCAAAATAACAAAATAATCAAAATAACAAAAAAAAAAAAAGACAATATAATTAAAGCAAAATAAATTATAAGATGAAATAATATGGATCTAAATGGATCAAATTTCTACCTGACTTTTAGCACGAAATAATCATTTAAAAGGTTGAAAAAGAACTACTTAAGCAAATGTAAAATACGAATTCGATTAACTGACCCCTCCGATTTCCATTATCATTTAATTAACACTGTCATTTCCTTCAGTGTTTTTTTATATAATAGTTTTTCACATTTCTGATTATATTTATTCGATAATAACAAAACATCGAATAAAAGAATATTTCGATTTTCCTGATTTTTCTTATTAAATAAATTAATTTGGATAATTATTTTACCTTATAAAATTTCTTATATTATAAATATCTATATAATTATTTCAAGAAAGTATAATTTATAGTACCTAACTTTTATAGATGTTAAATGATATAGTTATGAAATTAACTAGAAATTTTATTACTAACGTGTGTGTTATATAATATATGTGTGATATGATATGTGATATAAATTTAAATAAAAAAAAAATACAAAAAATTCATTTCAAAG
>NW_006263993.1:0-277 GCF_000469605.1 Apis dorsata
TAGAGCGATGGATCCTTCGCTATTTCTTCATCATTTTCTTATATGACATAAAATCTTCAGTAAGCCACTACGCACCAATTATTTCTCCCCGCCAGCATGAATGGAACGACAATTGACGAAGAAAGATCTGCTTCTATCTGCTCGATTACGACCGGTGATCTTCCGTGAATGCTTCACACTTGAGAAGTATGCCAAGTCATATCGTGGGAAAAGGGAGAGGGGCTGTGCACGGCTCCATAGCCTCCCTTCCAATACGATACAAGTAAGAAGCAACCGA
>NW_006263993.1:329-1134 GCF_000469605.1 Apis dorsata
TATAATCATATGGAAAGTGGATTTCAAGTCGAGTTCGGCATATTCATCAGGATCGGCAGACAGTCCCGCTGAGAAGAACAATTGCGGACTTCGTCACTCAATATTGTTCTCGCTACGCATCTAGCGCTCTGCCAAACTAATAGTCTCCGCTGGCAGATCGCCGCCGAATTAAGTTGTACGCCGCAACATTGGCATAATATTAAATTCCCCAAAAAATGCGAGGGTAACAGTCTGACCAATATTATCGCTGCAATTTGAAAGTTCATATGATACAACCTCGTGACTGACAAGCCGGCGCTGCACCTGCCGAAGATTGTCGACTCTTCAACGACTTGCCATCAAATCAACCAATACGAAACATCGTGTAAGATTACGTTCTACATGATCTCCAAGTAGAGGAAGAGAACATTTTTCTCAGATTCTACATATTTAAAAATTGCATAATTATTCTTCTTTACCCAAAGATAATACCAAAGATAATAATAAATCTAAAGACAATAACGATTGAGAATGCATTTCAAATGTTTTCTTTTTGCAACTATCTCAAAAAATCATATGCATATTTTCTATATTCGGAGATACAACGATTTAAATATTCCACGATCTTAAAAATTGCAAAATTACATCTTCTTTATTCGATGATAACAAATCAATCCAGGGACGTACAATAACGAATATAAACTCGATAAAAAAGAATGTTCTTCGATTGCAATCACCACAGAAAATCGCTCAAATATTCCTCAATATAAAAAATTGCAAATTTATGTCTTCTTTTTCCTAATATAATCCCTAAACCATAGACGTA
>NW_006263994.1:0-2201 GCF_000469605.1 Apis dorsata
TATATATATATATAATAATATATTTGTCATACTGTTATTTATATATATATATATAGATCAAAAGCATGATATTTTATATTTCACTTTCTCTCATATTTCTACCATCTATTCCATTTACTTTCGATATCATCAAGTACATAGAAATATTTATTCGTTTAACTTCACAGTTAACCTCATCCTAACCTAACTTAACCTCAGGATCAGCCGTAAGTATAACTATATATAGTTAAGGACATAAAATTTCAATCCCTTTTTATCCCTGTCGATAATAAAGAACGATAATAAAGAATGATAGTTGACAAAAGACGAAGCAGGACCGAAAACCTAATATTTAAAGAAATTTATTTTGCATTGTTATTAAATGCCGTGTGAAACACGTGAAATTACTCGTTTCATTAGGTTCCCTCTCAATGGATACGAGTATATGTGGATACCGTGAGAAACATATAATGATTAAATATTGTACTGTACATGTTTTATTATCGTCCTATTTTCGTATTCTTGAACATAGGCACGTGTTGCACATGCGCGAACCACCGCGCACGAATCGTTTCGAAATTTAATCTTTTTGAGTTTTAGTTCGTTAGAAAATAAAGCGCGTCGAGGCCAACCAGTGACAGTTTCGATCTTCCTCGAGACGCTTTGAATGTAAGATAATTATACAATATTTAGCGGAAAGAATTGCGAACTAGTTTACAATTACTCTCTAATATTATGGCCTTCGGCCAGAGATTTATCTTGTTGCCTTTGCATCAAACAGTCTGTTGTTCGAGGCCATTGTTTTCGCATTGTTCTAATTAATTTTGATTCCGTCTTCTTTTTTGCGATCATCAATAGTGTGAATGTTACAATGATGTTTTCGAATTTCGATTATCGTCCGGATCGCTACAACTTGTATATCGCTCACTTAGGACAAATCAAAAAGTATACATATTTCTTCTCCATTTCGATTTAATAAAATATGCACGTGATAATGTTTTGTGTATCTGTGATCTGATAACATTGATTCACCTCATCGATTTTTAATTAATTTTCTATAGCAAAATTTTTAAAATTTTTTAGATTTTGTCAGATTTTAACCCTTGTTATTTTTGTCTTCTTCTTCTATTATTTATTTCGCTACTTAATTCTTTTATTATTCATTTTATTCGCATTTAAGATAAAAAAAATTTTTCGATAAAAAAGAATAATTTAAAAAATAATACTTGTTATAATTATTTATTGAAAAAAAAGTTTATAAAATATATCACTCATTTTATTAATATCAATAATAGAAACAATATTTTATAAATAGTAATCAATTTTTAATTGATCGATTTGATCATGAATCATTTGTCAAAATTATTTAATAAGTATTAAATATTATTTTTACGTTGATTAAAATTTTAATCGAATTTTTACATCTGAGACCAATGTTCATGACACGTGTTGTAATATATTGATTGATAAATTGATTGTCGCAGAGCTACTAAAGCTAAAAAATTATAATAGCGAATATTTTTCAAAAATATATTTTACACGTCACAATCACGCATCTGTTCTTTAAATACTAGTCGTTGAATTCTTGACTAGATTTCATTTTTCATTTTCATTATGTTGATGGGCGAGATCATTTGCCAGCAAAAAGCACATATACAATTCTGGCAACACTTCGAGACAAGAAAGTGCAGCTATTATTTGTAGTAGTGTATTCTTTCGCAAAACATAAATTATTTGACTAAGTTCTGAAACAATTTTGAAGCTTCTTATAGTAGATATTTATTCGCTAGACGCTAGAGATTTACGGGGATTCGAAAACGTAATTCGGGACGGATCGGAGAAATTCGGGTAAGTTCGAGTGAGATTTCGATAGTTACGTATTGCGCAGAATCTTGATTCTCGCTCGACTATAAGCATAAGCGGACAAATAATCGAATACAATTGATTTGAAACATTGAAATTTATATATATATATATATATATATATATAAAATTATTGAAATTAAAAGGAAAAATAACTAAAGAATATGATATTAGGTTATTTATTGCCGAATTTTTTCGATTTCCTAATAATTTCAAGATTTAATCAAAATTATACATTTCTAACTTGGAATTCTTATATATTGAAAGCGTCAACAAGAAGTATTGTTCTTGAATCCAATGAGCCAAGTGGATTTTCAATTCTTCTCCGTTTCTTTTTTTTTTTTTTTTTTTTTTTTTTT
>NW_006263994.1:2418-5604 GCF_000469605.1 Apis dorsata
CAAAGATAAAACAAGTATAGAATTTTATGTCCTTAACAGTTATATACTCGCAACTAGTCCCTAAGGCTGTGGACTTCTAACGAATAAATATTACATTTTACGAGTAACGGAACATAATCTGGCGGATAATTGTAAATTGCAGAAGACATCATCACAAATCGCGAAAATACTCGCTCCAAGAGGATCCACAATGGAGAAAACGATCGGGAGCTGGCCTCCCGGATGGGCCGGGTGTGCTTGCAAGGCGAGTGAGCGTACAACCGGAAGAGGCAAGCACCCTTCAAGAACTGGACATCGACGACCTGGAATCGCACAGGAGCGACGATCCGCGTGGTATGAGGCGTCACAAGGCGGCCCATTCGACGGTCCAGATTGGCCGAAAGAAGGAAGGTGGCATACCCCATGACACCTTCAAAAAAATGTACGACCATTCTCCGCACGAGGTATTCGTCCAATTGGACGAACTGTATGGGGTCGGTGAGGAAAGGGAGTGGAGGGAAACGGCTAGATGGATCAAATACGAGGAAGACGTCGAGGAGGGAGCGGACAGATGGGGCAGGCCCCACGTAGCTTCCTTGAGCTTCCATTCCCTGTTGAACCTCCGTAGATGCCTCGAGACAGGTGTAGTTCTCCTCGATCTCGAGGAAAAGGATCTCCCTGGCCTGGTATATAGGGTGGTCGAGCAAATGGTGATCGAGGAGCTGATTCTACCGGAGGACAGGCCGGTAGTGATGAGGGCGCTGTTGCTTAGGCACAGGCACGTTCACGATCACGATCGTGGATTCCGTTTCGGCGGGAAACGGAATTACGCCAGCTACACGAGCTTGCAGGTAATTGTTCTTGCCAGAGAGAAAACTGTTGCCGGTTCCTTTTCAACGTTTATCATTAAGTGTGAGCTGCTCGAGCACAATCGCTGTTAAAGAAATTACGTGATGAATGTGCTGTTCGATATTCGAATATCGTACGGTTCTCGATTTCCCCGAATTGAATTGAAACGTTGAGGGAACGATTAGGAGAAAAAAAAAAAAAAAAAAAAAAAAAAAAAAAGAAATGATACGTGCAATATGGTATTCGATATTATATCGTGAAAACGTTACCGCATGGAAACGTGCAAGCGTTAACGTTGAATCGATATACATTAGTTTGCTGCTAATTATGCGATATTAACGTTTTACTGTACGTAGTAATCGATTTTTAATCGCTACTTACGTCTAATCCTTTTTATGCCTTTATAAAATTAGAATGTTTGCGCTGAAAAGAAATGTTTTTTTTTTTTTTAATATCGCTAAAAAAAAAAAGTTTATCGTGAGAAATAATCAATAGAAATCCGTAGAGACGGGAGGCCTGACTGACGGTGTGTCCTAATGTTGTTTCCACAGTCCGTCTGTCTGGAGGAAGAGGACGCTGCGCGGGAAGCCTCTGAGAACCATGTAACCCAACATGTAAATCTCTCGTTTCCCGACTTAAAAAAACGCAGAATTTACAACTTTTACCGCTAGTTTACGGCTTGCCCACCATCGATCATATACAGAGTGTTCAACGAAATTTTAAGAAACGATCCTTCCAAGCCAAAATGAGACAGGAAAATCAGAAACAAAAAAAAAGAAAAAAATTGTATTCTCGACTTTGTTTTTTTTTTTTAATTTTTGACATTTAAAAATCGACGATTAGAAAAATATCTAATATCTTCTAAACGTTAGAACAATTGTATTCATCGATTTTTAATCGTTAATAATTAAAGGACAAAGACAATTGTGTAATTTTTTATTTTTGATTTTTTGTACTTATTTCACTTTGAAGAATCGTTTCTTAATTTTTTGGACATCTGTAAGCTAAGCACCCCGTATACATATATAGAATGTTAATATATTCTTGGAAAATCTTTGGAAAATCGATTCTAGATACCTAGAGACAAATATAAAAGAGAGAGAAGTGTTTATAAATGTTGATTGAAGTTTATTTATTAAATTATAAATTTCATTTTATTCCAAAAGGGAACAAAACAAAAATAGAATAAAATTCCTCAACAATTATTATTATTAACAAAAAGATTTTTATTAACAAATATATTTCAAATTTTTTATGTTAAATATGAAATTCGTATAATTTATTATCTAAGAAAATCAATTTAATTTTGCTAAATAATAAATGAATTTTATAAAAAAAAATATTAAAAGTTTTCTTTTTTATATATTATTACATTAAAAATCTTTAAGCAATATCTTAAGTAAATTAAAATTTTCATTGTAGCTCGAGGCTTGGTCAGACAAGTGTCGCTGCAATACGGTAGTGCTAACGTGCTTATGCGGATTGCCTGTCTACAGGCGTTTCTACAGCGCAAACTTCAATTACTTATAACTTTATAAATAATCCACGATCGAAATTTTCTGCATAACAATACTTTATGTATTTGTTTCTACGGCTAAAATTGATTCTTTCCAATGTTTATTTATTGAATATATTAACACTCTATGCATATACATATACATATATATACATATTATATACCGATTTTTTCGCATTAACATTCTCTCGGCATGAACTTACAGGGAAATGAGTGTGTTTTCCCAACTTTCTTATCGCTTCCCTATCTTCTCGTTTGTGTGTATCGAGAAAACGTCTCACACGTGGATACACATATGTACATTATGTGGAAGAAATCGTTCAATGTCCATCTTCGTATACGGATATAGATATTATATATTGAGACACAATTAGTAAAATTTTTCCTTGTTGTTTGCGCGCATAAAACTATAGCGCTATATATAGTTAGTTTTAGGGATAGTATCGTAGGAGAATGGCAATATCGCCGGCTAGCTCGTAGAACCTGTACCTTATTCTGTATGATTATTGGTATATATAAAGTGACACCTGTAAGTCCATGGGTATATGTCGTCCCCCTTTTGGCTTACGTTTTTTCTTTCTTTTTTTCTTTCTTTCTTCCTTCCTTTTTTTTTTTCATATCTATGTTCGGCAATTGCAATAAGCTTATTTAATTATTAATTTTTGGTATTTGAAGTAGTACGAATACACGGATACACTGACTGACTGGTCGTAACGGTGTAATCTCTTTATCGTACACTTTTTGATCGTTACTTCGTGATTGCACTTTCATTCATTGGCAATTATCGAATCGATGCTATTTTTTTTTTCTCTCTTTCTTATTTGAATTTTTTTTTTTTTTTT
>NW_006263994.1:5716-8517 GCF_000469605.1 Apis dorsata
TCTCGTGTTTAGTCGTTCTCTTTCAACGCTCTCTCTCTCTCTGCCCTTTCTCCATATGTCCATATGTGTTTTCTCTCTTTGTTGTCTCGTTGTTGCATTACGCAGAGTATTCGATTCTTAAGTTTTAACGATTCGTTCTAGAATTTTTTTTTATTTCTTTCTTTACGGATTTTCGCTTAGTGTACTACACCACTTGAAATTTAAGTAGCGTTTGATCCTAGAGATATGTATTT
The DNA here is from genome assembly GCF_000469605.1 of Apis dorsata. Lineage (NCBI taxonomy): Eukaryota > Metazoa > Arthropoda > Insecta > Hymenoptera > Apidae > Apis > Apis dorsata. Next base: position 5,950 of record NW_006263994.1, read on the forward strand.
CTGAGATCGCAGGGTATATGCGATTTTTCCTCAATTTTGAAACAGAGAGGCGGATTCTGTGTAAATTTATTTTACTTTACACGATTCTGTACAGTAATGAATAATAATCAGAAGAAACAGGAGATAAGTGTTTCTGAGAATTGTTTCAAAAATGAAGGTCCAATCCTTTGAATTAATATGGAGATAATTCCATTACAGAAACAGTTAATCAGGCACTACTGCATTTTGTAAATGCAAATACTTGGGTAACTGCAAAAGATATATTTTCATCATTTGACAACCCATTATTGCTGTGTCTGAGAATTGTTTCAAAAATGAAGGTCTAATTCTCTAAATTAATATGGAGATAATTCCATTACAGAAACAGTTAATCAGGCACTACTGTATTTTGTAAATGCAAATACTTGGGTAACTGCAAAAGATATATTTTCATCATTTGATAAACCAATTATTGCTGTCGTTAATTAAAAATAATCTAATTAGCATTATTTCATTTTTCAAGATACAATGCAATATTTGAGGTTCATCTTTTAATCAAGTTAAAATAATTATATATAAAAAGAGATATCTTTGCAGAGATGTAGAAATAGTTTAATTATTATTATTTTAAGAAATTGGTAAAAATTTCAAGTTTCTTAATCATTTTAAAATTGTTTTTTGGATAAAATATTCTAGATTTAAGATGAAATATTGATTGCAAATTTATTTTTGATGAAACTTTTAACACAAGAAAACAGAATTTATAATTATTTATGTAATAAATAATGGAAAAATTCGTATGACGTACAAATATTGAATTGTACTCTTACTATTTGCAAGACAGAGAAATTTAAAAATTTTGATTGAAAAAAATATATATTTCTTATTATCTTTCACTGGTAAACAAAATCAAGCCAGAAATAAAAATCAATATCTCTTTTGAATAAGTGCAAAACTTCAATCTCAATTCTTTTTCACTTGATAAAACATATTCAACCGTATACAGTTTCTCGAATAAAAAGCATTTCCTCAATTTCTCATTTTTGAAATGAAAGAAAAAAAATATCGCAAAGATTCAGCATCCGCCTCTACGCGAAGAAAATTCTCTCCCTCTCTCTCTCTTTCTCTCTCTCTCTTTCTCTCTCTCTCTCTATTTCTCTCGCTTGTCCAATTAGGGACGGAAATCCTTTTTTCTTTTATTTATTTTTTTTTTTTTTAATAAACCTCTGCCTGGTCCAACGCATCGTATGCATACATTCGAAATCGGTGGACCCGTTCTTCGCGCGATACTAACTGGTGTTCCTGTTCACTGTAGAATCTAAACGACACGAAACCAAAAATCGTGTCGTCGAACTTGGCCCTGGACAGCAATCACACGGTGGTCGATATGAAGGAGGAAATGACATACACGAGCAGCAACGAGGATCTGAAAAAGAGTCACAACGATTACATATTGAAGAGGATCCCGGCTGGCGCCGAGGCCACGGTTGTCCTGGTCGGTGCGGTCGATTTTCTGGACCAACCTACGATCGCATTCGTCAGGCTTGCCGAGGGTGTGTTCATTCCATCGATCACGGAAGTCACGATACCAGTAAGATTCATGTTCACGTTGCTGGGGCCGAGGAACGCTGATCTAGATTATCACGAAATCGGTAGATCGATCGCCACCCTAATGGCCAATACGTCGTTCCATAAAGTCGCTTACAAAGCGAACGAAAGACGAGAGCTTCTTTCCGCGATCAATGAGTTCCTGGATGATTCGATTGTCCTGCCCCCTGGAGATTGGGAGAGGCAGGCGTTGTTACCTTTCAGCGAGTTAAAGGCGAAGAGCGAGGCCATCAGGAAACGGAAGGCCAAAGCGCTTGAAGAGAAGAGCAAACCCATTCAAAGCGAGGCAGCTGTCAAGAAAGGTAAATATATCTGTTATGCATCGCTTAGAAGACGTCCATTTGCTGGAAGGATTGGCTGTATTCCTGTAAACAATGTTGTATCCGTGAACAATGTTTGAAGAATTGATTCTGGGCAGTAGATGAATATATAAATTAAATAATATATCCAAAAGTTAAAAATGTTTGTTAAGTTATAAGTTGAAGTTTAAGTTGAAAATGCCTATAAGTAGACAAATGTTAATGTTAGTATTTCAATGTTCGTTTCTCAGTTAACAATTCAGCGATTGGATGAACGAAAATTTTAAATATGGTTTAGTAGATTTAGTCGATTTTAGATGCACATATATAACATAATAATGTAAAGAAAATTTCACTTAATTTGTTATTTAACAAAATTGAATAATTTTTTTATATATGAACTTCATATTATCATAAAAAATTGTAGTTAAATTGTAGTAAATAGTTGAAATTGTAGTATTAAAGTTTGCATTTGTATAATTTAACATAACATATCCTTTCATATTATATTGCATTAAAGTTTTTAGACAGTTAATTTTATAAAATGATAAATATTTAATTAAATGCACAAGTTCTCTATCCACAGACATTTCTAGCACAAAATTAAATTTCTTATAATATAATAGATGAATCTATAAACTAAAATTTTTGCATATCAATTTCTATGTTTATTTCAGTGTTT
>NW_006263994.1:8536-11585 GCF_000469605.1 Apis dorsata
AACTCTTTGAAAATCATTTGACAATTGATCAAAATAGTCATTTCTATTATTCTGAAAATATAGTATTTCTAGTGCAAAATTAAATTTCTTATAACATAATAGATGAATCTATAAACTAAAATTTTTGCATATCAATTTCTATGTTTATTTCAGTGTTTAGAAACGACTTTTTAAAAATCACTTGACAGTTGATCAAAATACTCATTATTCTGAAAATTAATATTTTTAGTGCAAAATTAAATTTCTTATAACATAATAGATGAATCTATAAACTAAAATTTTTGCATATCAATTTCTATGTTTATTTCAGTGTTTAGAAACGACTTTTTAAAAATCACTTGACAGTTGATCAAAATACTCATTATTCTGAAAATTAATATTTTTAGTGCAAAATTAAATTTCTTATAACATAATAGATGAATCTATAAACTAAAATTTTTGCATATCAATTTCTATATTTATTTCAGTGTTTAGAAACGACTTTTTAAAAATCACTTGACAGTTGATCAAAATAGTCATTTCTATTATTCTGAAAATATAGTATCTTTTGATGATGGAAAATTTCAAAGCATCATGTTAGAAATTAGTCTTCCTTATTCTTGTGCAAGATTTCTTCTTGGCAACGCATAATAATATAGTAAAAACAAATATCAAGGGAAAAAAGAACATAATAACGTAATTACATTTCATTTTCGTAGCTCTTCTTGCTGGCGAAGAAGAAAAGAAACCTCCCGACGACGATGATCCACTTCGAAGAACTAAACGTCCATTTGGTGGTCTTATCAATGATATCAAAAGGCGCTACCCTTTCTATCTCTCCGATTTCACCGATGGTTTGAGTTCATCTTGTCTAGCGGCAGCCATTTTCATGTACTTTGCTGCCCTCTGTACAGCCATTACTTTTGGTGGCTTGATGAGCGACAAAACGCATAACATTATCGGCATATCCGAGACTCTAGTTTCTGGTTCCTGGACTGGAGTAGTGATGGCTTTATTTTCCACTCAACCTTTGGTCATCATTGGTACAACTGGCCCTTTATTGCTCTTCGATGAAAGTTTGTACAACTTCTGCCTGGCGAATGAATTGGAATTCTTAACCGTGAGAGTTTACGTCGGAGCATGGATGGGAATCATAGCTCTAGCAATCGCCTGTGTTGAGGGATCCGTGTTGGTCAGACTATTCACACGTTTCACCGAAGAAATTTTCACAGGCTTAATTTCCATTCTTTATATCGTTGAAACGTTTATCAAGCTGTACAATTATTTTGTGAAAAATCCATTGCTTGATGAATATAGTTTTATTCCTGAGACGAATGAAACATTTTACGAAGAGCCATTAAATGTTACAGAGATCAACATTGTTTCCCCAAAGACTGGTGAGACAATTGGTATTCCATTGAACGAACCTCAAACTTTGATACCAGCGCATAATGCAGCTGGAATATTGATAAATCAACCGAACACCGCCCTTATGTGTACCATTTTGTGTCTTGGTACTTTTCTCGGTGCTTATTATTTGCGTATTTTCCGCAACAGTCATTACCTCGGACGAAGTGCCAGAAGAGCCTTTGGTGATTTTGGCGTGCCCATCAGTATTGTTGTATTTGCGTTGATCGATTATCTGGCTAAAGTAAAAACGGAGAAATTATTGGTCCCAGAAGGTTTAACCCCGACTCTACCTGGTAGAAACTGGATCGTATCACCCGCTGGAGTGCATAAACCTATTCCTCTATGGATGGCTATGGCTTGCATCGTGCCAGCGTTGCTGGTTTATATTCTTGTTTTTATGGAAACTCAAATCTCTGAGTAAATATCATCTTTTCTTTGCTTGCTTTGCAAAAAAATTTAATTAATTATTTAGAATAGGAACTATTTTATGATTTTGATATTTTTAAAATATTCATTAATTTTCATTAACTAAACTTAAACTTTCATAATAGTTTAAATTAATAGATAAATATTATATTGCATGAAAAAATATTTTTATAAAATAAACTAATCAAAATTTAATTCAAACTTAACTCGAAACTATTTCTTAAGCATGATTTTAACACAACTCATTACACAATTCATATCCAAGCTAAATTATTTATCTCATTTAAATCAATACATATATATAGCAACGGTACATATAGCAAAAAGTTGTTCAAAATGATAATTGTATTATAGATGATTCCTATTTTAAATGATTATCAATTTTTGTTAATACAATTCTTATTTCTTATTTTGTATAAAATAATAATTTGTTTGTAGGCTAATCATCGATAAAAAAGAACGAAAATTACGAAAAGGTAACGGCTATCACATGGATATAGTAGTAGTGTGTTTAATGAATGTCGGTTGTGGTTTAATGGGCGCTCCTTGGTGTTGCGCCGCCTCCGTTCGATCATTAACACACGTCTCGGCGGTGACAGTTATGTCTCGTACTCATGCACCTGGAGATAAACCGCACATTGTCGAAGTGAAGGAGCAGAGAGTGAGCGCTCTATTAGTTGCCGTGTTGATTGGCGTAAGTGTGTTAATGGCGCCACTTTTACGACGCGTACCAATGTCCGTCCTTTTGGGGGTGTTTCTCTACATGGGTATCTCTTCAACGAACGGCGTCCAACTGTTCGATCGTGTGAAGCTGTTTTTCATGCCAGTGAAACACCATGGCACGGCTAATTACGTACGACGTGTACAAACATACAAAATGCACATCTTCACCCTCATACAAATTTTGTGCCTGGCTATACTGTGGATTGTGAAAAGTACCAGGGCAGCCTTGGCACTTCCGTTCTTCCTGATTCTTATGATACCCTTACGAGGTCAGATGAACCACTTTTTTACTGCGGCAGAGCTACGGGCACTCGATAGCAAAGGATCGGAACACGAGAGTACCGAGGATGAACCAGATTTTTACGAGGAAGCTCCGTTACCTGGTTAGATAGTGCCTTATTCGACTTGTCCGAAAAATACCTCTCCTCTCTTCTCTTCTCTTCCTACATTGTTTTCTTCCCTAACTTCTTTTTTCATTTTTTTTTCTTTTTTTTTTTTTTTTTTTGGTTTT
>NW_006263994.1:11780-39581 GCF_000469605.1 Apis dorsata
TATTCTTATCATATATCAAAGCGATTCTATAATATTAGCGCAAATTCTTGAGAAAAGATCTCTATTTTCATGAAAGAGCAAATATGTATACCAATGAATTAAGAGAGGATAATGAATTAAGGACGTAGATAAGGGAAATAAATAAAAGGATTTTGATTCTCAACGGTGGTGTTAACTCGTTAAATTCGTAAAAATTATTTTGTACTACAAAATTTGTAAATAATCAATAATGACATTAGAACAAGATGAAATGAGAAAATGTATTTTATTGTGCATATATTGAATACATGTAGGTATTTGAATTATTACATTTTATTAAATTAAACATATATATATATATATATTAAAAGTTACTATTTGAATTTAACAAGAATTACAGACTGATTGAAATTATGATAATTTTTTCATAGAAAATAATTTATTATAATAAAAATAAAACAATATTCAATACCTACATTTTATCTGATATATTCATAATCAAAACTTAAAATTCGTTTCATCTATTTTCGATTTGATGGGATAAAAAGGTGCCTCTAGAGAACGGTGATGAACGACACATTGCTCAGGAAAAAATATAGGCGTAAAGGCACGAGATATGAGAGTGCCAAACGGTCATAAATTACAAAATGGTGCTGGTCCGTCTATATAGAGAAATAATGTAGACGAATTGAAAATTAAAAATCTTTTATAAGAAAATTGTCCGAATAGTTATCATTAGCTGTTCTCATCAATTAATATTATACATCTAGTTTCTTTGGGACCGTGTAACTCATTTAGTGCGAAGAATTACAATCATTTAGCAATATTCAATAAATGTGTGTTTTAACGTTATTTTCTTAGATGAAAATAATATTTTATAAATATCTCAAAATTGAACTTAAATTTTACAAAACTAAATAATAACAGATTTCATTATATTTTCGACATGTGTACTTAAAAGTAAAATTTATTATAAACGTCGATTATAAACTCATCTTTCTTTGAAATTATTCTACTTTTTTTAATAAAAATTTTCCATAAACGCTTTATTACATAAAAAAAACATCATATTCATAAATATAAGCCATTATATAAGACAACTCTTTAAATCAATCTAATTATTATAAGATTTAAAATTCAATAGTACGTTTTCATGCAATAAAAAATATTTACATGTTATTTATATTATATAAATTCGTATTCTTTTTTTTTCTAAAAATTATAATGTTATGATATAATGAAAAAATTCCTCAATTTGTAATATTCTCTTTTTATTGTTTTAAAGAATATTTAATTTTAAGAAAAAAAAATATATTTGAATGATAATAAAAAAGGTACTCCCAGATATATATTTAGAGAAGTACCTGATAAACAATAAAACCAAGAAAAAATAATTTTGGTTCGAATAATTTAAAAAAGTTTAAGCCATAATTACTTCAAACAGCGTTTATTTAAATTTATCATGATATACTTATTTAAAAATAATATATAAGCAAAATTAAAGAATATTGAAATAATCTTTTTTAAATGTTTAATTAATGTTTTATTTCTGTTATAAGAATAGATCAGTATTGATAACTATTTTACGATAACTATTAATTTTACAATAATAATTATTGTTCCAAATGTAAAACTTCACATTAAACAAGACCAAGATATATAATAATGATAATAATAATGTCATCGTATGTTAAATACGTGCAATAAAAAAGAAAATCATTAAAATGAATATTTTAGATGCTATTATGAAAGAGAAAAAACATTCTATTTTAATTGGTTAAAATATTTTGCTAATCCGCAAGAGTACTTTATTAAAAACTCAACTCTAATCCTAATATTTACATAAAGACAAAAATATAATCGCATTACTTATTATTACTTATTTATACAAAAATACAAAAGCTATGAATCGAGAATATTGTGCTGCATAATTGTGATAGAGGTCCAGAATTATTATAAGAACAAACGTTAGCAGTACTTATGAGCATATACTAAAGCATGAAGTTTTTAACACTGAATTTCATTAGATATATCTAATACATTAACATGTTATCATATACATACTACTGATATTACCTATATTGAAAGATTATCAAGATAAGTATGAATTGTTATGAGTTCATAAAAGAATTGTACATAATCTAGTTATCATACAGTATTAAAAAGTAATAATTAGTAATAGATTCTAGTAGATGATTTATGCCTTATATTAGACAAACAAATAAATATATTATTTCCTCTCTATTTTGTAACTTTTTAAAATTATATCCTTACAATACAAACATTTGTAATCATTATAATATTAACATTCTTATACTTTTGTGTTTATTCATTGTCATATGATTGGTGTTTACCTTTTTAATGTTTACTTAAAATTTCTAACATATACAAAGTAAAAAATATGTGTTTTCATTACGTTGTCCTTAAATATTAAGAAAGTATATATTCTTAAATATTAAGAAAGATAAAAAGATTGTTCTTATATAATATATGCAGTATAAAAATGGCTTCACCTCAAAAATTAGCAACCAAATTTTATAAAATTTCACCACAGATATTAAAAAATGATAAAAGGTAATGCAATAGTAAAATAATTTAATGCATAAATTAATTCATTTTAATTAATATTTATATATTATCATAGAATATACTTAAGTCCAAGAACTCCTATAAAAAATGTTTATAAAAATAATATTGGAACCAAAAACCAATTATCTCCTTTTAATATTGATACTCCTAACAGACAAAAAATATTAAAAGATGGTTTTCCTATTAAATGTGGCACATTTCTAGGAAGCGGCGGATTCGGTATTGTATATAAAGCTTTGTATAAAGGTAAAACAATTTTTTTAATGTTTTTTTTAATTTTAAATGTAGCATATTTAAATATTATATATTGAATAGGTGAACAAGTGGCAGCTAAAATGATACAAACAGAAAAATATTCTAATATGTTAAAGAGTGAAAAACATGCTTCTTTCCTAAGACATTCCAATATAGTAAAAGTGTTAATGATAGAACAAGGTGCTTCTTTGTCTTTAATAACAATGGAATTATGTGGCACTACCTTGCAAAATCGTCTAGATGAAGCAATATTAATTAAAAATGAAAGAATTTGTATATTAAGAAGTATTACTTGTGCTCTACAATTTTGTCATAATGCTGGTATTGTTCATGCGGATGTCAAACCTAAAAATATTTTAATGTCTAAAAATGGTCAACCAAAGCTTACTGATTTTGGTAGTTCAGTGCTAATAGGTGCACCAAATGAAATTGATAAATTTTATGTATGTTTCTATTATATAATATGATGTTTATTGCTTATTAAAAAGATTTTTTTCTTAGGGTACACCAGGATATATTGCTCCAGAAGTTATAAAACAAAATAGACCAACTCCTGCAGCAGATATTTATTCTTTAGGAATTGTAGCTTGGCAAATGTTATTTAGAAAATTACCATTTGCTGGATTGCATAGTCATACAATTATTTACCTTTCTGCAAAAGGGCATCGCCCTATAGATAATAATATTGATGATGAATTTAAAGGTACTTATAAAACATTATATAAACAAATGTGGTCACAAAATACTATTGAAAGGCCCACAACTAATGAAGTAATAACTAAAATTGATACATTAATTTCTTCTTAATGTTTATTTCAATTATTATCCTTAATTAATAGAAATTTTTATTATTCTATAGTAGATACGTATGAATTAATAATCAAATTTTGATTATATAACATATAATGAAAGAAATCATCTTTTACGTATCAGGCATTTCTCCACCAGGTACAAGCTGCAAAAATATTACAAATGATAATAAAAATATCACATAAAAGTTTACTGTATACATTTAACAAATTAATAAATAATTTGAATAATACTTATATTAAAGAAATTAATTTAAACTATTATTAAAAAAAAATTATTAACCATTGTGATATTGCTTCCATTAAGTAATATTTGATCAAGTTTGGTGACTCTTCTTCCTTCCGGTGTTGCTTCGCTTTCTGTCACATCTTCGAGTAACATATTTACGAAATCGTCAAAGCCTAACAAAGTGCCGACAATTTCTTTATCATTTTTCATAATAATATGTATCCGAGAACCAATACATTTGTCGACTAATTCTAAAATTTAATACAATGAAGTAATATTACGATCAAAAAAAGTAAGGTTAGAAATATAATGTAAACAAAACTTATCTTACCTAAAGGCAATAGGGTTGATGGATTTGTACTGACAGAACTGGTCATAATGAAAAAGATAGCAAGATATATTAATTAATTAAAAATAAAAATAATACAGCACAAATTATTCTTTATTTCATCGACAAATACTCGCTCTATAATGCGGTGCATAGAAACACCACCGGCACGCCATCTACGTGAAACAGATAGAACAATCAATGTCAAAATATTCATTGTCGTATATCACAGATTAAATATAAAATAGACTTATATATATTATTAAATATCTAATTCATTTTTTTCACCACAAATGATATATAATAGATCATGACATACAATGATAATATAATTTTCCATTAAAAAAATTTTTGTTTATTTTTTTATTTTTATTATTTGATGTTATTTATTTAATTTTTAATATTATAAGCCATTTGGATTATTTAAAACATTGAAAAAGATTGATATCATATAATATAAAGTAAAAACAAAATTTATTTAATCAATTTATTTCATTCTCAATAGTAAGAAAATTCAACGTTTCTCAAAGAGATGGAGTAACTAGTCAAAACAAATGAACAAATATAAACAAAGATAAATAATAGAAAAAAAATAAAAATAATGTAAAAATTGACAATCAATGTCATCTTTTGAATTGACAAAACAAAAAATTTTTTCAAAGATAGAGTAAATAATTGATTTTTGGTTCTATATTTTTAAAAATATTTAAGAAAAGACACTAAATCTCAATTCTTATTTTATTTTACCTTGTCTTTGAAGAGATGTTTTTAAAATTCAAAAGATAATACTGAAAATCAATTTTTAATCTATCTCTATTGTTTTCTATTTCCTTTTTTATTTATATAAATTTTATTTATAGTATTTTAAAGATAATGTCAAAAATATAAAAATATATATAAAATATATAATTTTTTTTCAACAATTTTTTCAATTCATTTATATTAATAGATATTAATAATAATCACTACTATTCTCTGTTTGACAATATGATTGATCTATACTATTTATCTCATAATTAATATCAGTTAATTAATAATTAATGACAACAATTACAATAGTCAATACATTAATGTTAATGTAAAATTAAATTTTAATTTCAGCTATTAAAATTATGTAAAAATTTAATATTTTCGAAATAGATAATATCATTCAAGAAGTATTACAAAGTATTACAAGTATAATAAATTATTTATCGATAAAATGTGACGAATTTGAGCAACTTTTCAAAAAATGGCGCTATATTTTTATAAATTATATTTTATATCATATATATATATTTTTTTTATCATATTATATATCATATGAATATTTTATATATATTTTTATATTTTTATATTTATATAATATTTCTGTATAATATATAATATTTTGTATAATATTATATATGTAAAAATATTTACGAAATATTAATATTTTTATTGCTATTTGATTCTACTAATATTAAATTACATTCAAAATACATTGAATTTTGAATATTTCAATAATCAAATTAATTTCCATCAAATTAATTAATCAAATTAAATTAAATTGCATCATTTTTAATTATATTAAAGCATATTAAATCTGAATTTTTTGTGCAATCGGTATTTCAAAACGTAAAACACAAAATTCTCTAATATAAAAAATTTATACTATGCTTGCTGTATAGTGATTACATAAGTTGAGTTAGACCAAAGATAATAATAAATCTATTATCTACATAGTCTATGCCAGTGTTCACTATGATCATATAAAGATACATTTATTTGTCATGTAACAGTTGCCATGTTGTTCTAGGAAGAAATATAGGGAAGTTACATACATAATTTTGCCAAACATGAAAGTCGGAAAAACAAGATTAAAATTTTGGACACTGGTTAAGGTAATATTATAATTGTGTAATATTAATTAGTTAAAAAATTTTGAACTCAATAAATAATCGTATTGTCATATCTTCATATTTTTACTAAATGATCTAATAATCTTATGTTTTGTTTTCATTATGGTGTAACATACTATATTCTATTGAACAATGCGTGTATTTATTTCACAAAAGCTAACCTACCTAATCATCATTGAAGTTGTTATATACAAAGTTATGAAAAAATAAAAAAATTCGATCCATATTATAATTTAAAATATTATATCTATTTATTATACGTTATGGTGTGTTTATTTCAATGGCGTTAGAAGAACAACAAAAAGAAAGCAGTGATTCCAAAAATGAAAATTATTTACCGGAAAGAAAGGGAGAAGGTTGAAGAATTTTACCTGTAACCCATTTGTATTAAAGGAACATTTTATTCAATGTCAACATATATCTACTGCGAACGCGCAAGAGCGCAGGTACACGTATATCCTTTCTCGCATGCCCCTTCCTTGCGAAAGGACAAAGCGGCTTCGGTTCCCGTTACGGCAGACTTCGGTTGTGGCTCGTTGAAGAAAGGCGGAACATCAGAAAAATGTGTGCGAAGAGTATGCTAAAGGAATATAAGAAATAAAATCGTGTGATGAGTGTCTTGTGTATTCTTATCGTTCAAAGTGGACAGTCCTAGGTACTGGTGTGAATCGCGTTCACCGCGCATGGTCTGTTGAGAAGAACCACCCTCCTTTTTCTAATTACTTTAATTACAAAGCGAGCCTATTTGGCGTGTGTATTCCGTGTCCCGTGTTTCTTGAGAGATATAAGTACAATAGAATTCATCATAGAATTCAATGGACGAAAATGGCGACTTGAATTTTATCAACAATTATACTCGTAAATTGTGCTTTGTGTATGACCGATTGAATAAGTTCTTTTTGCAATTATTAAAATATAAGTTCATCCACAATAAAGATCTTGTTTATTCTGTTAATGAACACGGTATTTTTCTAATGGTATTTTAATATTCTTAATTTATAAAAATATATTTAAATCAAAGACGATCAAAACAAAAAGAGTAAAAATAGTGATGAATTTAGTAATGTGTATTATCGTGCGAATAACGAATAGTTCATGCGGAGGTCCGTTACCTTTGCTATTTCGTGCGACGTTAATGCGTTCTTATTCTCATCAAAAATTAAGAAAGCGTATACCAATAATTTAACGGAGATTTTAATTGAATGTTATTATTTGCCGCAACAATTATGCCATCCTGTTTGAAAGATTATAAAAAAAAGTATTAAAGAGAAATCGTGCGCTAAGAAATATCAAGTGATGAACTAGAACGAAGAAGACGATAGGAATTCTGGTTCGTTGCAAAAGAAGAAGGAATCGGAAGACGTGTTCGTGGAAGTGGAAAAGGAACGCGAAGGTGCGACGAGGTAGAGAAAGAAGAGCGAAAGAGAGAAAATATCTCAGAGATGAAAATCAGTGGATCGTGATTCTCTAGGGAGTCGAATAAGAGGTAGTAAGAGGAGGCCAGCCCGAATGGGAGTAGCAAAGACTAGATCGTGGTCGGTTCCTTTGGGTTGTCGAGGTCGTGGCAACGAGGACGAAGGAAAAGAGGACGGCCGTCTAACCGGGTCGTGGAAAAATCGAGTATATAGTGATTCGGTGCAACGATGACAACGACAACTGGAAGGTACGGTGCTATGGAAATGAGACATTCAAGAAGCGAGGATCTACTCGGTGTGATTTCTGGCTCGCGATCTCCGAGTCCTAACGTGCCTCTGCCTAGTACCGCTTCCGAGGATGACCTTATCGCGGCCAGCGCCCTCCATGAGGCCACTGACACCACCATAAAACCAACGTGTCCCTTGTTGTCCTCGAGACCGGCCGGTTTTCCAGCAGATCGCATTGATCCTGAGGATTCTATTCGAGATATTGTCACCGAAAATGATCTCTACAGGTTCGTATGAAATTTTTTTTTCTTAAAATACTTAATGTAGTATTGCATCATTTGATTTTATGTATATAATCTCTATTGACATAAGTTTATATTCATTCTATTTATAACGAAATCATTGATTTTTATTATCAGTATTTATATTTTATCTTTTTTTGAAACTAATTTTATCAAATATTATCAATATTTATATTTTTATCTTTTCTTAAAACAAAAATCTCTTAATCCGATTACTTTAATCAAAAGATTATTTGTGAGCAAATTTTTTTGAAGTACAAATATGATAATAAAAAAATTTAAAAACAAAGAAATTGATAACAACGAATAGAATAAAAATGCATTATTTCTTGATAACTTATAATTTGTAATCGAATAATTTTAAAATCCATTATATTTTAAATTTATTAAAATATATTATAAATATACAAGAATATAAATTATATATTATAAATTTGTAATATTTTATATTATATTTTTTATTATTATATTTTGAAAAGATTGAAAAATTAATTGAATTCTATATTTTGTATATGTTCTTTTTTAAAAAGAACATTTAAAAATTCTACAAATTTTATCATTAGATTCTCATCTCACTAAATCCGTCACTAGATCGATTCAATTATATGCACATATATACTGTAAAATTATTTCTCTATCAAGAGATAAGGCAAAAGAGAGTTTACAAGATTAAAATATGTAATATGTATATCTACCTATATTTTTATACCTACCTATATTTATCTATATTTTTATCTCTTTTTCGATTAATTTCATAGATATCATTAAGAGTTTCTATACATAATTCATATATAATATGTTTACGTACGTAATACGTTTTTTGAATTTATACAATTATCAGTTCAAGTCATATGGATTTATTCGATCTGATTCTAATTTAATAAATATAAAAAAAATTGATATATTATGTATTTTTATGAAATTTTATGTTAAAATTTCTAAAAAAAATAAAATAAAAAAATTTTAAAAGATTGAACTCCCATTAAGAAAATTTCCATTCGAATATATTTTTGCAACGATGAATTTATCATCGTTTGAATTTTTCGTTAGAGCACACGAACTCGTATAGTACAAAAAAGAATAAAAAAAAAGAATCCGGTTTCCGGTTCGGTCGTCGCGTGTGTATAGCTCGATTTAAGTGACGAGTTGAATCATTGACGAACTATTCTAGTTGATTTGTAGACGTGCACGTGCAATGCGTATAGATACACAATCGCGTTTGAAAACGGAAAGCAAGGAGCGTTTCATTTTTTAATGAAGAAGGAGCGGCTTCCGTCCGTAAGGGCTTGAAGGCTCGTTCTCAATGAAAACAGTTTTGAAGGAAACTAGCAACGACTCCAGAAGCCAGCAGGCGTCCACTTAAAACGATTTAATCGGTGCAATTAATCAGCTCTCCTCGGTTTCAACAACTTCGGTAATTTTGTCGGTAATTAGAAATAACCACGCGCTTCTATTATTATCGTTACTTATAAAACAAAGTGAAACAATTAATCTCAAACACGAACATGGAATTCTTTTTTCTTTCTCCGTTAATTTTTTCTTTCTTATCGCTCGAAAGAAATTTATTTCTTTGAAAGATGACTGGAAACAGATATAGAATATATTTCATGTGTAATGCATGTTGAACGGTAAAAATACGAATCGCGAATGGGTTAAATATAACTTTCATTTTTGGCAACACGATGCTCCATGTTAAACTCCGATCATAGTCGCCGTTATTCAAATACTTTATGCGAAAGCATTACTACATTCTACTATCTACATTTTAGACATTCTACAAGTTAGAATGAATTAGAAATTATTTTAGCAGACTGATTAAACAATGTATTATTATCAAAATTCGAAATTTGTCAATATTTAATCTAACTTGTTAATATTGATTCAAACTATTCATGAATTAATTAAAATGTAGATTATAGAAATAATTTTTCTTGATTTAAATAGTTTAGCGTTAAATTCAAATTATTTTTAAATATTTTAAAACAAAGAAAAATAAAGATAAAGAAAAATAAGACAAAGAAATATATCAAATAATAATGTACTATTGTTATCAATTACTAATACAGACTAGGTTGATAAGATTAATTTTAATCAATAAAATCGAAGTATTGATTTGAAAAAATTCAAGTGATTTATATAAGATTAATTATTAAATAAAAATTAGTTCCATTATTGCACACGATAATACAAATTTTTTAAACAAAATCTTATCAACGTTAACATTTTTTATCAAGAATAATTTTTTTAACTTACAAACGAATGTCGCAAAAAATTTTCTATAATCGGTTTTCGTCAGATACAGATAAAAGGTTATGTTGAGCGGGAAATTTGAACGAAAGTGTACGCGACCTAATTCCCCACTTATTATTTCGCAGTGATAGCGACGACAATAGTTTTCGTCCAGCCTAAATAGGTATAATCCGATGCAATGTTCGGTAGTCATCGAATCAGAATCGAAATCAACGTGTTCCTCGATGCGTGACCATTGACTCGTGCCCGGTATCGAGCACCGTCGGCTCTCCAGCGATTGTGCAGAAAAGAACAGAGCTAAAGATAGCAATATATTTGAGAGCAGCTTCTTTGCCTCGTCCCGGTAGCCAATTCTTGGCTTTCCATCCATTATTATCTACCGTTCATCTCAATCGATTTTTAAAATATGATCAAGTTTCATACATAAACAGGATTCTGCGTGAGTCAATCAATAAGTAAGGTTAAGTTAGGTTAGGTAGTAGTATTATTCTTAGGTTATTCTTTGAAAAGAATATTTTTATCAGAAATAAGAAAACAAAAATTTATATTCAGATTATTTCTTATTTAGCATTTACAATTATTTATGATAAGAAGGAATTAATTTATGCATCTAATTCAATATTTTAATGTTGCATCCTTTAATTAGACATCCATATTAAAATAATTCCCAGTTATTTTCCTTCGTTCCAGAAAACGCACGATGATGTGTTTCGATGATGAAAATATGCTGGAAATAATTTATGTCCTCAAGAATTTTATATGGCATATATTTTCAACTTGGACGCATTTATTATACGACATTTTTATGTTAATAATATATTGTAATATAAGATTGATTGATATAATAGCTTAATTTATTATACATTATATGTTAACGATTGCATCCATAGAATTATCTAATAATAATTATATATTTTTTAGAACAGAAATTAATATATTTTTTCCTGTATTTTTTTTTTTGATTATATAGCAAAATTTAGATTATATTATAAAACGAATTGTCTAGAATCTATTGATTGATCAGATTATATATAGAATTTATTCTTCTTTCAAACGAAGAGCTTTCTATTTCTAATATTCATAAGAAATTTTTCACTCAAATTATTATTCTGTATATGTATATATATATTACAGCTGAGTGAATCCTATAAGTTAATCTAATAATCTATTTAACTTATATTGAAATATATCAGGAATACTAGATGTATTATAAAATTACGGCAAAATATTGAATGTCATCTGATCTATGAATCTAATCTTGATGCTTAGAATGAAAGAAGTATCATATGGTCTCTATTTAGATTTCTGAAATATTTGATGACATTTATTTCATATATACAACTCGTTTTCGAAACATATATTAGCTTCTACTCATTGAAAAAAAAAATTAATAAAATTCTTCGCAATTTTTTTTTATTTTTTTATTTCGGGGAAAAATATATATAAAATGTTAATATGATTATTTTTATTTTATTCTTATAGAAATACATATATATATAATTACTTAAAATGTTGTAAGAAAAACACGTATATCATGAAAATGTATGATTCTATTTAGAGGAACGAGACTAACTATGAAGTCTTGACGAGTAATGATCGGAAAATAATTCCGCTTCGCTATTATATTTCTCTCGTTGAACTGAGCAATATTATAGCACCGACTGTTCGAGATATCCGGTTAAAATACGGGAAATTATTTGTATAATAACATGCAGAATGAATCTGTATTGAAAAATATAGTAAGGGCTGATTCTACGTGAAAAAATAAATCGTAATAAAGATAGAATAAAATTTTTTCATTTGAGATTTTATTTTGTAAATCGAGTTCGAAAAATTTTTAAATATAAATGAAATTAATTATTTTACAATTAAATATAAATAAATTGTCGATAGAAAATAATTCTACATGTGAAAATAAGAAAAAAAAATATAAAATAAACTTTTTTTATTTAGAAATTAGTTTTCGAAATAATTGAATTTGAAAATTTATCGTTTATATTGTGAAGTACAATATAGCCAGATAAAGCTGGGAAAAACCCAAATATCCTTTGGCACTAACAGGTCATAATATTTTTTTTTCATTCCTTTCACTCAATGGAGCTTTGAAAATGCGTTGAAGAAAAGGAAAATCAAGGATATAATATAAAGAGAGAATATCTTCATTTTTACAAACTCGATTTCTTGATTATTTAATCTCGATTTTTTCAGAAAAATAGATTTAAAATAAAATTTTATTTTATATTTTTTATCAAAGTATTATCTATTCAATAGTTTATTCGTATCTAATCGGGAATTAATCAATCTTATTTGAAAAATTTTCTCGATTTATTCGAAAATAAAATCTCGAATAAATTCTATTTTATATTTTTAACTTATTTTTTCACATAGAATCATGAATTTCTTACCATATTTATATATGTGTTCTGATTCACCTTATATAGATTTATTAACTAATTAAATAAATATATATTTCAAATAGACAATTGGAATAGTTTTCACAATATTATTCTAGAGATCTAATCTGTGTGGAAAGCTATTTTTTTACGAAGACACATTAAGATTTGATATCGCAATTTATTTTTTTTTAAATTAAAAAAAATTGCTTAAAA
Organism: Apis dorsata; assembly: GCF_000469605.1. NCBI lineage: Eukaryota > Metazoa > Arthropoda > Insecta > Hymenoptera > Apidae > Apis > Apis dorsata. The sequence continues at coordinate 24,654 of NW_006263994.1, forward strand.
ATAAATTTTATAATAATTGAAAACAAATCAATGAAATCATTAAATTTTGCAATCGACATCAATTCTATGCTATTATCAATATTTTTTCAATATAGTTCAGTAATTTAGATTAGATTTTATTCTCTTTGTTCTTGTTAATTTTATAAAAAGATAACTTAGAAATCATATGTATCAGACTTATTTATTTTTCAAAATTCCATTTGAAAATTAAATTCATCACGTTAAAAATATAATAATAAAAAATTTAAAAAAAAAGAAAAATAAATTTCACTCTGAACCTAGTAATAATAGATTTGTTGATAACGTTAGTAAACTCATATTTTATAATTAAATATTAGGATAATATAATATAAAATACAGGACGTTTTTAAAATTCTGATACAATCATAAAAGAAATAATTTATGATTTAAAAATAAATTATGATTTTGATTATTAAATGATTAAAAATAATCAGCTAATATAAGATAATTTTATAATTTTAATAAAAATTTTTTTATAGTTTGGAACTCCAAGCAATATTTTATCACAATAAAACTAATTAAAGAATTTCTTTCTAATCATTTATATTCATTTTTATTTTTCAAGATACATATCTTAAAGGCAAAAGATAAATAATTATATATGTAAAAATTTCATTATTTGATTTTTTAGATTCTTAATGGATTTCGTTAAAATACGCATTTAATATGTAAAAAAACCGTCTTTCAAATAAGAACCGAAAACAAACGGGAACAGAAACATGTCTTCACTTTCCTTTGCGCGTATATCGTGTTCGATCTCTCGAAGAAAAAAGTGCACATAGATCGAGATAGGAAAAGAAACTAACGCACCCTTTTGTGGTTACCGCGCCATCTTTGGACGCGTCGATATTCAACATCGTTAGCCCTTTCACTGGAATACTCAAGTTAGAAAGCTGTCTGAAAACCGTCATTCTACAAACGGTACGAATCGTTGCTTACGATAAATGCCAGCTTAATTCGTATTACCAATTTCTCTACTGATGAACGATTCGATTTATGAACGAATTGTGATGTGAATATTTATCGATCCAAGTTCCTACTTTATCTACAGGAACATTAGTCCGTGAACAATATGCATAATTTTCAATTTCGGTAGACCTTGACAAAACAGTGTGCCGATAATAATATAGATATATTTCAACGTTTTTTCGTATTTCGTATTCTTCTATGAACTGTATATAAGTCATCGTACTGTAAATTAAATTACGAAAATTAAATTTACGATTGTATAATAATAAAACATAATTGAAGTATAGAAATTATGAAGATTCTAAATTGAAATATGGAGTAATATTGATCAATGAAATTCATTCTGAAATATTCATATAGTATTTAATTCATTCAAAAATAACATATAATAGATAAATTCTTTTTTATTCACTATGTTTTTCTATATAATTTGATAAAATATAAAAGGAATTTCTTTTTGAAAAATTTTATCTCATTTTTATATCTTTAGTTGACATTTATGCTAGAAAAGTGTAAGTTTAGTCTACTAATTCTATAACTTCTATCACTATACATAGAAATAAAAATTTGATATCTAGAATAACATAAGATTAATTTCGTTTGTTTATTAACACGCGATTCTATATGATATTATTTTTAGATATAAAATCTTAAAATAAATTATATGGATTTTTATCAATGTATTGAATTTAAATGAAATTTATTTTATCGTTTCCTGATCACAGATAAAGTATAATAGTTACTTTCTCTAAAATTATTTCTAGTAATATATATTATATACTAGAATAAACATATTATTTTATGATTTTAATCATTACAAGAAATGATATCAATTTCAAATAAATAAAAAATAATTTGTCATTTTACAGTTCTCATGAAATAAATAGTAAAAAATTTAAACAATAAAAGATAAGAAATTTAAGTGAAATTTATATTAAAGTACAAAATACAATATTTTGTAATTGCAAACTACTAAATTAGGCCTAATAATTGAAATTATTATTCATCTTTACTATTAGAAAAACCTCTTTTAACATCTCTCTGAATTTCTTGATGCACAAAAAATATAATTCAATGCTTAAATATCTATGAAAAAATGCTAACATTTATTTATTTTTAATTTTTTTTAATGAAAAAAAAATTTATTTATACTTTTAATTGAAATAATATCAAATAATAATACATATAATTTGAATATTAATTTGATGATTGAAATATTTTTTTTTATCTATTAATATTAGAATTATTAATTATAATCATTACATATTAAATATATACGCTGTAATACAATATTATACACTAAGTAAAAGTGACTAATCTCTTAAAATAATATTATGCAATATCTAAATAATTAGATATTATAATTATATTTTTATCTGAATAAAAATATAATATTAACATTAATCAAAAATGCTTATGTATCTTTAATACAAAATCAAAAATCTGAAATTAGTCAATTTTAATTGATTTGATAATTCTAGTATTAAATAAATAAATATAATTCAAATTATATTATATTTGATTTTATTTTAATTACAAATATCTCAAAGATATCTTGATAAAAATTTTATTAAAGAAAAGATCAAGAAAATAAAAAAAAATTTGGTTTTCAAATCTTTTTTTTTTTTTTTACTCTTTCATTTACATAGAATCTCTGTCTAATTTTTATTTATAATTTTAAAAAAGCAAAATTTCTTAATATCTCTATTCTACTTAATTCTTTTATACGTGAGAACATCATTATCATTATACCATGTCAATATTCTTAATCAAGTATAGATTATTGATAATTAGATCGTCTCCTTAAATATTAATTTACATATTGCGCGAACAATGTTGCGCGAGTATTCAATTGATTGCACACAGGCTCGATGATTCAGGATCAGCTTTCCAATCGGTGCAGAAGCAACGCAAGCCTCGAAGATCGAAAAGAGTAGGAGAGTAGAAACTCGGTGAATCGTATCGCATTCATTCTTCTAGCCCGTCTAGAATTACATCGAGATAAGTTTCGCACGATAGAGGAGATTCTGTCCAAAAGCGTGACGGGCGGACTGATTCTTGAGGAACAGAGACTGTTTAACTGATGAGCAAACCCGGAAGACGATCGAAGATCGCTGTTGGATCCCAAAGTAGGCGCACAACGCGTTTATCGGGGAATCGTGAAAGCGAAAGTCTCGGAGAGAATGCACGATGCGATGTAACGGTGACGCGAGTGTCAGTGAGTGAACCCAGTCGAAGAGAAAAAGAGCCGGAGAGAGGAAGTTTTTGGTGCAAGACAACGGATTATATAGGGAATTAAGAAGAAGAGAGAAGAGAGAAAGAAAAAGGGAAAGAGAAATCAGTCGAACTATCTCGAAAGAATTCGTGGCAGTCGCTGGGCCTAGTCAGGACACATCATGACCGAAAGGTCGTTTTTTACCTTCTCGGTGTTATGTTGTCGCGAATATTGTTCGCTTACTTAGCCTCGCGTGGGACTCGAGCAAATTTCCGGTTTCCAAACGGCGGATCTCTCTAACGAGAGATCGCGTTGATGAAGAATCCAGCTCAAATTGATAGGAAAATGGGATTGTTGCGCGTCTGGTGATAAAAATACGAGATAAGGAATTGTAATTGTTGTCTCAGGAATTGTCTGTGAATTATCTCGCCTCTTAATTGCGATTTGAATCTTTCCTATTATAGTGATGACTATAATAATATTTGGGATTGTTCGATCGCGTGAAAAATCTCGCGGAATTTAAACATTGTCGAGAAATATTCGTTAGAAATAAATGAAAATGATATTACGAAAAGATGTCATGTGATCGTATTATTATAAGTTTCTTATTTTTTTTCTCAGGATTTCGTCTTTAAACTTTCAATAGTATTATTGTTATTATGGAATTAATACACAATGTTACTTTCTATTTTCAGATTTGTCTTGTTCAAGCGTCATTATGATAAGTACGTCGCTCTGGCAACTAAATACGAGGAGGCTAAAGGTGTCGCTTACTACTTGGAAGAACGTTACCATGAAGTGAAGGTATGTACAAAATAAACACAAAAGTTAATATACAAAATTGAGATTTATTTATAAGTTATTAATAAGTAACTTTTATTTATTTTGGTCTTTAGTATCAATTTTCCAAAAATGTTCTGTGAATATATTAACATTATTTATATCTATACAATATGTGTTAAAAATAAATAAATTCAACTCGATTTGCATTTAATTCGACTTTCTAAATAAACGTATTCACTTGAATAGTAAATATCATATTATAAAAATCAATTATGAAATAAAATACAATGAATTCGAAATTACTTATAAGAATCGATGTTAATATCATAATGATTAGTTTAAGCGTAGTTTTCATTAAAAATTTATTTCTTCTTGTTCGTAGAAAATTATAACAATTTGAATATTTGAAAAGTAAAAAGATATCAATTGAGATTGAATTATATTAATTCAAATTAAAATATATTGAATATTAATAGACTATATTAATAGTAGTCATACGGCGCTAGTGTCGCCTTGTTAAATTTTCAAAGACATAATCCTTTATTCATATGATCTAATATACATGGAAATTCAAATTCTATATTTAAAATTCAAAATGCATAGTTGTTGTCAAAAAAAAGAATAAAAATTAATTAAGTTTTTATTAAATATGTATTTATAAATTAATAGACGTTATTTTATTTTTGATAGAGCAAAATGAAAAATAATTTATTATCATGATTCAATTTATTGTAGAAACTCATTTTCAAATTAAACGTACTTTAAACATATATAATCATTGAGTTTGATCAAACGTGACGAAGAAAATCTGTGGATCGTTTTCCCTATCATGTAAAGAAAGCGTGTAGCGTAATTTACGTCAGTGTTTCGTAAACTCGAATCGAGATTATCAGTGGATTACCGGAATGTAGAAAAGTCAGCATATGTCTGTAATTTTATGATTCAGATCTCGATGGAAAAAAATAAGAATATCTTTTCACAATTATTATATATAGTTATATAATATTTAATTATTATATAATTATAATCAGGATTAATATAAAATTGCAAATGAATTTTGAAAGTCTCCCAAATACAAATAAAACGCAAAGTAATTTTTATAAGAGCTGCGTAACAACAAGCAATTAAATCGTCGAGATGGATAACAAAGATCCAAGTCCTTCCGCGATCTTGTTAGTCCGCTTGATGGTATCTGGGCTCTGGGGAGTTAGCGCCGCGAGTGAAATCAACTTGCTCTCGCCTGTTGCAATATTATCCGTAAAAATGTGCGAGAGAAAACGGACTCTTTCTACGGGTTATTCATTATCTAAAAGAAATGTATCGATAAGATGCCACTCCCATTGTAAACTAGAGGAGAAACTTTTCGATTTCTATTTCTCTTGAAAGAGACACACTTTTATTAAATTAAAAAAAATTTTTTTTTTTTTATTGATTTATTTATCATCGAATATTTCGAATTTTTATAAAAAAATTTTAAAAATTAACGAAATTGTTTGAAAAGTTATATTAATTAATATAGATTATTAATACAAATATTATGTATATTTACATGGAATATTAATTGAAATTGATTTTTAATAATATAATATACAATCGATAATAATCTAATCGATTTTAAAGGCATTTTTCGTGAAATTCAGAAATTTGATATACATACATACAACTAATAGAATTATTTTTATTTTTATTTTGTCGTTATTTTTTAATTTTTTTATTTAATAAAAAAAATCACAATTTACATATGTAAAAAGCAAAAAGTTTTGATATAGTATAATTTAAATAATATTTCATTCTTCTTCAAATCGACTATACGAATTATATAGTCATGTCAACGTGATAATGCACGTATGTTTGCATTTTATTCATGCGCACAAAAATTTACTTATTATATTCGTATACTTAGCTTTGATATCTAAAAATTTAAAAAATAATTTTTCAAGTTAAAATACGAAAATCAATAATTAAAAAAATAAAATCGAAAACATCATTCTTTTATTCTTCATTCTTGTCTAGTTTGATTTAAAAATTTTTTCAATATCTAAATTTTAAATATCTATAACCAAATATCTCGTATAAGTTTGGCAATTTTTTTATATAATATACACATAATTTATCGTTCCATCGTAATAAAGAAAAATTAATTTAATTTATCAAATAGGTTTTTTAAGTTAATAATTTTTTGAAAAATTGTATGTACGTTCTATATTTTTAAAATTCATTCTTTGAATAAATATCTGTTATCCGCGTGAAGGTTGTTGAAATTTTTATTAACTTAACTCGCAGACATTTCTTTTTTTATTCTCATATCACGTTCAAATATCGCTGAGAAAGAAGTTCTTATGTACGATAGTCATGAGTTAAAAACCGTATACAGTACAGCTCGACGCGTTTCATTCTTTACACGTTCTACAATTCTGTTGGAATAACCAATTCCATTCAAACATCGTAACCGTAAACCTTGACAGACAAAATTTCTCATGTCGAGTGAATCTATTTGACGTTTCTTTAGTATCAATGTACATTCCTTATGAAGAAATTTGACATCAACAAAAGTTCCACCATTGAAACATTATACTTGGAAAACAATTGAGAAAAAAGAAGGGCAAAGATAGGACATTCCATTTTTGTAAAACGTTTTCTCTCGTTTTATACTGGATTTGTTTCTCGATATATTTTGACATCCAATTAACCGTTTTATATATATAATGGCGAGATACTTAACTAGTACGACAAGATTTAATTTGACTCTCAAGATTTGACCCAGTTCGAAAGAAACAAGCGGAATGTAGGCTTCACCCAACTAAATATGTATATAAGTGCAATTACATCGGTTCTAAAAAAAAGTTGCCAAGGAACAATGATCTTAACCACTTGAATACAATGCCCGAAACGAATATTCCAATGAAAATGATGTCGAAGATTAACCTAACCTAATTTAATTCTAAGATTTGAATAAGATATCTGAAAAGATATAAAAATATATGCGTTTATTAAAATTTATTGGCTATAAAATTTTAAATCTTAGATTTACAGTAATACCCTAAAATATCGATGCGCTAAAAATCCATAAAGCAGGTAATAATTTCCAAAAATATTGCATTTGACTATGTTTATTGAAATTTAAGTTCCTCGATAAGAAAAGATAATAAATATATATGTATATGTAATAGATCAAAAGTGGTAGAATATTCAATTACAAAAATTTAAATTTTTCCATTTTATTTTTTTAAAAATGTCAATAAATTGATAAGATTTTATTCCTCATAAAAATAAGTTCAAACATAATAAATCAGATAACTTTCTAAAGTTTATTTATTATTAAGATATTTAAAATGATTATTGAAAAAAAAAATAGATATCCATTATATTTCTTATCGTATTTAGATAATTTTTATCGAGAAAACTTTTATTGACATTATTTTTAAAATGAATTTAATCTTATGAAATTATAGAAATTTAAATTTGTGCTTTGTACAAACTTGACCGTTGTTGTTGTTCTACTTATAATTATTTATATATTTTATTAAGTATACTTTCATTATATTTACTCACTATTTTTATGAATAAATTTAAGATATGTTGAATTATAATATGTATTGATTACTGGAAATAGTAAATTACTGCCATTTAAATTAATTTTCTACGGATGATTACGAAAAATTTTACTATAAAAAAATAATTTTTAAATTGCCTGTAATTTTTTTGAATTTGAATTTTTTGAATTGTAATTTTATTACATCGTCAAAAAATTAAAAATAAATTAATTATAAGAATTAAAAATAATGTGAAAAAGAAATTTAATAAATTAATAAAGAAAAGGAAATTTATAAAGTTTTTGAGAAAAGAGGTCTAGGAAAAAATGTAGGTGGTTAATAGTATAGCGGAGGTGTAAGCTGCAAGAAGGCCATATAGTTGGATTTCGCCCGTGGGCGTTGGTTTCCCCTTGGCCTTCCAATGGACGCGCGGCCACTTGTATGTCTGCTTATCCTACTGTTCGCCGCGAAGAATTTACCGTGGTCATCGTCGGAGAAACAAAACCGCAGAAACAAAATCTAGCGGTTTCAAGAGAATGGTAAAAAGTTCAGAGGGGAGAAGAAATGTTTTTACATTTCGTTATTCTGCTTTTCCTTCTGCGGTTTCGCATCTCGTCTTTCAACAGTCTCCTCGAGCTGATCACTAACACTCTCTTTTTCCCTCTTGACTTTCTTTCTTCTTTTACTCGGTTTTTCTTGTCTCTTTCCTCATTCCCACCTAATTTTGTTGAAGGACAGAAAGAGTGCTTTTGAAACAACTTGTTCCAAATTATTTTGAACTAGTGATGGGAACTAGTGGATGATGGGAAGTATATAGCAAATAGATTTAAATATGAACAAATTTTGTAAAAATCAAGAAATATTGTTACTTTCTATGTTAGATAGATTCTTAGACTCTACATCCTTTAGTTTTAGAAGTTTTTCGTTATTTTTTTTTTTTTTTATTTCAATGGATATGAGGATTCCTAACCTATAAATCAATCAAATATTATTGTTAAATAATTACAAATGAAAAAATTAAAATAAAATTGTAGAAATTCTGTTTATTGTATAAAAATAAATATTGAATAAGAATTCAATAGTATATTTTTAATTTCTGATAATTATATTTATAAGAAGTTCCACATTTATGTATGTATTTCAACATCGAAATATATTTATGACAAATGAATTATATTCTATGAATAATATTTGAACTTTATGAAAAATTATTTCTATTGAATTTGGACTCAGACTTGTAATATGCATATCGAACTTGATTCCGTCATTATTCGTAATATAACGTTCATTAACCTCGTACCATCGAGAGTCTAGCTTGCCCATCTAACCTGACCTACAATCTGGCATCTAGTGCGGCACTAGATGCGATCAAGTCGCAGCGACATCATTCTTCCTTGTTCGATTAGTGATTTTTTTCGATTGAATAGGCATAAAATTGTAATATTTCGTGACAAATTAGTATACAGATAGTATGCAGATAGATAACGTAAAAAATCGATGATTTATGATTAATAGCACTTATGCAATCGATAATATAAAGATACATTTAAGAATACAATATATAGAGAACATGACAGAATAGATTTGCGAACGCTATGCCACATTACGCAGTCATTCATGTTCATTCTATAAATATTTTTTCTTAGTATTTATGTATAGATATTATAATGTATAGAGATTGTTACGTCGTAAGATGTTATTTAAATGATTTATATTAATAATGCAAATTAATATTTATATATTTATATAATTAATATTTATATATAGTTCTTAATCAACATTAATCAAAATTATAAAATTATAACATTTTAGCAATTTTATGATGTTTAATAGATTTTTAATAAAAAATTATTATGATTACTATTATTATTATTACAATTTTGATTAGTAGCTTTATAATTTTAATATTTTTTTAATAATCAAAAGTATTCTACGATTTCAAAAAAATCTAAAAAATAAAAATACTAGAATAAATATATATATCTTTTTTGTAAAGTAAATATAAATAAATGTATATCATTGAAATTGTAAAATTTTGATTCGATAATATAATTATATTGATGGTATTTGCATGCAACTGTCTGTAAATGCAACGGAAGCATCCAAAAGCAATGACCATGAAATCAAATGCAGTACTGGAAATATTCTGTTCCATTCTCTTTTTTAATTAGGTCTATCTTCTTAACGTTTCCTATAGATATACATTTCACATTTTAGATTGATAATCATTATCTTTAAAGCCGTTTGTTGATAATATCTTCCAAAATTGTCCATTTTATTCGATTACAAACGAAAAAAAAAAAAAAAATAAGGAAGAAAAGAATGAAAATGAGCTTTTAATGAATTTGAAAAATTCTTGCCGAAACTAATGTTTTAATTCTTACATAATGAATCAGTCAATCAAAAAGCAGATACAAGATTTATTTAGATCCAAAAGAAGAAATTATTATTTCTATTATTGAAAATGAATTTATCAATTAAATTATTATTTTTTTCTATCTATGAATTTTCAATTTTTAATAATAATTCTGTACTCTATATTTATTCAATAAAAATTAATAAATTATTATTATTATCTAATAAATATTTATTTAACTGAAGCTTATTTATTCGGTGAAAGTTAATAAAATTATATTATAAATATAATTATATAAATATTAAATTATAATAAAACTAATATTATTAATAACGATTGTATGTGAATACGGGTTTAACTGGATTTTAGGCAGAGAGAGATAAATTGGAAGAAACCAGGCGATCGTTGGAGAAGCGATTGGAGGGTTGCGAGGCGGAACTCCGAGGTAAAGAGGACGAACTATTTCTACAACTGGAACGTAGTCTTCGTCTGGAAGAAGAAGTAGAGAGAGCTAAGACAGAACGGGATAATTGCATAGCTGCCAGGGATCGGTTGGAGAAACAACGCGAAGTTACATTGCGACGTCTACAAATGCAACTAGCACAAAATGAGATCACGAGACAAACTCTTGAACGGGCTCGGCAGGATGTTGTCAGACAGGCCACTGTTATTCGTGCTGAACGAGATGCTCTTGAAAGAGAGGTGATAATAATTTGATAAACAAATATATATTGCTCTCCTTAATTAAAATTTATTATCTATATGTGTTTCAAAAAACAATTGATAAGTTTTTAAGCTATAAGTAATAAGCAATAACAAATAAAATAGCTTTTTAACTTTATTTAAAAAGTAAAAGATAAACTTTAAATATAGCAATGTATCTTAAAAAATGAAAAAATAAATAGATAGAATAGTTAATTAAAGAGAGCAAAGTATCCATTTCAATAAATATGATGAAATCAATAATTTTACTTATATATTATATCTTATATCTATAGAATGAAGTTTTAAAAGAAAAATTGCGCATAGAACAAGGAGAATTGGGAGAGGAAATACGTAGACGAGACGAAGGTGTTGCAGCATTGACTCGAGAAACTATGACATTGAGACATGCAGCGAGACATCTTCGTGCAGCAACAATACATGCCACATCTTGCCGCCGTCGTCGACGGTGCTCTGTCTGTTTGTATGCGAGACGCACTTTTGCTGAGGTCGATGATTATCGCGACGAGTAAGTAACTCATAGTTAGGAGAAATGTATTAATTCCTAACACACTATATGTACGTACTACGTATTATAATTTTAATACGTGAAATCCATAAAAAAAGGATGTAAACATATATATATATATTTTTAATCTTGTTTTTATGTTACATACAATAAATTATTTATATTAAGTATTAAAGTATTCTAATTAAAAAATGACAAACATATATTTAATATACAATATATTTAATATTTAATAAACAAATATTTATGCTTTTAAAGTAAATTTCAAAATTTTTTATTTTGAAATTATACTTTTATAATAATAATAAAGAACGAATTTGTTGTAATTTAAAAATAAATAGAATATATGACATATGTTTATATAAATTTTATTATTAATTTTATATATTAAATCAATTCTTAATGAATTGATATGCTATAGAATACATAATCTATAATAATATAGTTAATGAAGAGAATAATATAGTTAGAAATCAAAAATGATTTATCTATTATTTGCATAAATTTCAGTGGAAATCTTTTCAAGTGCCTTCAAGCGCCGCTACAGGATCTACGTACCTGGTTGCGACCCAGCACGTCTGCAACAACATCGCGTGGACAGAGAACTATTTCAGTGTTAGCCGATCAAGAAATAGGTTTCATTGATGATTCCAGTGTTGATAGCAGTGCCGGTGGAAGTAATGGCAGCAATAGCAGTACAACTAGTAGTAATAGTGCATCCGATGACGAAGCATATCCAAGTACTCCTGTTGCTGAAATATCACTTTCATCGGCTAATTCAAGTGTTCCAGCTACGGCTAGAGCCTTTTCATCCGATTCAGGGTTAGTGATAGGGTTTTTAAGTTTATATATTTTTTAATAATCCAAAATTTAAATGCTTTGCATATGACTTGCATATATTTATATAAAATTTGTATTTGTATCTTATTTATTTATATCTATATTGATCATTACTATTCAATATATTGAATTTTAACTGGGATGTTAACAACTTCAATTAAAATAAATATTAAAATAAAAAGATGTTCATAAATTTTTGATAATCACATTAATAAAAATTATAATTATTGGGAGATATTTGATTTTTTTTTATTTCTATCAATAAAATCAATTGACAGAATATTGTTTATAATAAATTTGTATGTTTTTTAGGTTTTCTTCGGAAATCGGAGATCGAAGATCACGATGTTATGAAAATGGCGGTAGTAGCACCAGCAGTAGCAGCGGAAAAAGCAGAAAAATTAGTGAATCGCTTAGTTGCAGTGAACCGGATGAGCAAAGTACAACAGGACTTACTCGGTCAAGATGGACCTCCTCGTTTCGTAAATTACTTGGACGGAAACCGAAGACCAAGTCCACATCCGACCGCTCCTCATGAAGAGCTTAAGACTGAGAAAAGCACAGTCATTGTGTTCGAAACACATAGTGCAAAATCATAAAATTTAGTGCTCCCGCCTTTTTTCGGTTGCGTCGTTGATTTATCGATATTGTTCGCTTGATCGGTAAAACATTCCAAATGAGTCCATTTAAGAATTAAAAGAAACAATTCGATACTGCCCGAATATTGATAATAATGCAATCCTGGTTTTCTTCATATTAATAATATCGAATTAAAAGCGCGTTAACAATCACAGATATCGAATTGTATCATTATAGAAATTTATCCTCGCAATTGATCACAACGATCATTTTACTAGTAATTTACTTTTTCATATTTAATATGAAATATTTTGGCTAATGTCTCGATTATTAATACTCGCGACATTATGTAGGAATTGAAATTAAAATAAATTATTAATGATTAATCGATTTATTGTTAATTAAAAAGGAGACTGTGTTAATGATTAAATTGGACATAAGAAATTTATAAATATCTTATTTCTAATTGGATAATGAATGATGTTATTATTTATGATGTATTTTATTGTTCTTATATTGTTATTGTTAAAATGATTATTCTACTAGCCAAAGAAATATAAATATATATAGAATATCCTACCAATTTTTCCTGCCAAACTATAACATGTTATATAAGCAAAAATAAGAAAAAAATGTTAATATATACATGTTATACAAACATTTTAGTCATAAAAGTTATAACAAAAATATAATATAAATATAATAATACGAATTTGTTCTTTCTTCTAAATAAAATGAAAATATCTTATCGATATTAATTTAATTTAATTATACAAATATGTTTATATAAATACCATTTCTAATTTTTTAACTCAATCTTTAACTAACTTTAAACTTGTAAATAGATTGAATAAATATTGATCATTATTCTTATATTGTATAAAAGAAAGAACAAATCCATTATATTTTTGTAACTTTTAAATAAAATTTATATTTATACAACTTTTTATTTCTTATTTTTGTTCATAAAACATATTATGGAGGAAAAAATCTGGGACACTCTGTATACACGAATATCAATTGCAGTTTGATTCGATATATTATAGAAATACAAATATTGAAATTTTTACTTTTTACTTTTAGTATCTAATGAAATGTTGAAAATATTTATAGCAAAACATCATTCATAAAATTAAATTCAAAATTTTTTTGTATGCAATAGTATATATATATATATATATTAAAACCAAATAGATAATGTCAACTGATCTTCTTTTACAGGATATCATATAACTTATACATGATAGAAAACTTTAATTCAAGTAGATTGGAATTAATAATATATAAGCGTATCTAAGAATATATTATCAATAATACATTATGAAATATGCAAAAACTTCATATCCAGGGTAAAAAAGTTCTCTTGAAAATTTTACTTAATCTAATTATTAATTCAATTATAATTATTAGGTTCCTTTTCAAATTTTATTCATAATTCATAAGAAATTATCGCAAATTTTATATATATTTTTTATATTGTATTTGTAAATTTTAATTTTAATAGATTTTTGTAAATTCACAAAACAATTATGAAAGTATTTATGATTCGATATTAAATTAATGTAAAAATTAAAATTTAAAACAAATCAAACAATAAATATCTATTTAATAATTAAATTGAATGAATTTTCCATAAAGATAATGAAAATATTTAAAATTAATTTATCTAAAATTATATAATTTATTACAATTTTTTATTATTTTTTATTTCTAATTTCTTAAAATTTTTGCATTAATTATTAATATTATTGATTTTAATTAATTTGAATTATATATTATATCTCAAGTACAAATATAATTAAGAATGCAAAAAGTAAGATCTAAAAACATTTTATAAAATTAAATCCATTACTTTCGAATAAGAATAGCAACAATAAATTAATTATTATTATCTTTTAGCTCATTTTAATTTTTAATTGATTTTTCTAAAATATTACCTCTGCTCTTTTTTCAGGAATTCATACACTTCTATGTAATTTGCTAAATTTTTATCTATTTTGTATGTAAATATTCAAAAGTATCATAAGGTGCATGAGAATTATTTTAAATATTTAAAATTGTTTTCTTTGGATTGGTAAATCATAATAATTATTAATTGGTTTTTTAATTATAATATGTTCCTTAATCCTTAAGTAATTTTTTAATACAACATATATATATATATATATATATTATGAATTTATGAATATATTATGAATTTTTTACTATCTGACTTTTATTTTTTTTTAAATTTTTATGGAAATATAAATTCAAAAAATAGAATGTTGAAAAATCAAAAATTTAAAGTCTCTTAAATATAGATTTAATTGATTAATTTTGAAGATTATAATTTGATTGGTTAAAATATTTAGAGATAGAGTAATTTTAATTGATTTTTAAATATTATAATTAAGAATATATA
>NW_006263994.1:39629-42963 GCF_000469605.1 Apis dorsata
AAAAATATATAATTTTATAAAGAAATAATTTTATAAAATTTTCCAAACAAGTGAGAAGAATTTAATTGTAATACTTTATTTTTATTTATATTAATAATTTATACAATATTAAAAAAAAATATTTTGGAAAAATAGAATTTTGATGCAATGTTTAATTTTATATTTTGGAATCAAAATTTTAAATAAATATTTTCATTTATATTTTTCTTAAATAATGCTTTTAATATATATACCATATATATCATTGTTACTAAAATTATATACATAATATAATTTTTCTAATTATCTGTAATTAATGAATGTTATTTGTAACTAATAAATATATAAAAATAGATTTTTATATTTTTATATTTTTTATTTTTTATATTGATTTTCAATTAAAATCTATTTGATTACAATTGATTTATTTTTATAATTCATTAGGCTTTTTCTAATTTTCTATAATTTAATTTTATATTGTGTTAATGAAAAATAAAAAATATTGTTTTGCTTATGATTCAGAAGGAAATTATCTTGTATTTTATCAGATTAGATTAGATTAGATTGCGACATTTTTTATTTTTTTATAATTATTACATATATAAAATGATTCATTCATGTTTCTCAAAAATATTATAAAATATAATTTTTATAAAAATTAGTAACTTGTCTTTTTCCATTTTATTAGTTATTTTTTATTTTCTTCTTATAAAATGTATATTGCATCAAATTTATATTCTGAATATTAATAATATAAATAAAAATAAAATGTTATAGGTTAAATATATTTAATTCGTAATTATGATAACCTAATTCCTCTCAATTCATTTCAATTATCATTTTATCATAAATCGAAATTTTAATTATTACTTATTATGATTACATTATCTAAGAGATTTTAGAAAAATATAGTAATATCAGTCATCATAGTTTTTATCTTTTAAATCAAATATATACACTACATGACGTTTTTCGCAGATTCTCCCACCTTAACTCTTCTCTTATATGTACACGAAGTATGAATTTAACGAATGTAAAAGCCGACATGAACCGAAGTTGTTAGTTAGATTTCACCAGTCTGACAGTAGATAACTTGCATATATAGTGCCGTAATTGCAACAGGTATGTGTATACATATATAATTAAAAGTAATTTGAATCAATAAATATTTATCAATTAATGAATATCAAATATATTTTGCAAAAAATAAGTTTTTTAAATGTTAAATGAATATATCTTTTATTTAAACATAAATGTTAAATTAATATAATTATTTGATTTATTTTTAATTTTATAGTATTAATAAAATAATAATTATTTAAATTAATAATTTATAGAGATTTATTTTCAATATAAATACTAATTGAATAATAGATTTCTATTTTTAAATTTTGATCATTGAGTTGTTTTAAGACTCAACTTAAGTTGGTATCTATTTTTGTTAAAACGCTTTATCTTTTTTTTTTTTTGTTAATATTATTATTTCAGTTTATGTTCAGTTCAATGCAATCAATGTCGATATATTGTACTAAAATTAATTTTTATTTCAATAAATGTTTCATTCTCTTCGTATCAATCGATCGATAATGGAATGATAACGTGGAAACTTTTAGTAATAATGATTCATTGCAAAATCAATATATATGTATAACAAGGAAAAGATATTTTTGAGTAACAAAATTGAAATATGTATCAAGTAATCTTCAATTGTTTTCTCATTTGGAGAATATTCATTACTTAATTTAAATGTAATGAATTTATAATCATTTCAAAATAAAAATAAATAAAAAAAAAAACAACGGAAAAGATTTTCATCATTATTGTATGAAATTACAATAATTCATTCACATTGTACATGTTAACAAGCTATTGTAAATTTTTGCAATTGTATATTTCTTATATTAATTTGTTTTTATTTTTAATACATGAAACTCATTTAATAATAAGTAATATAATAAATAATTAACCAATTTATCAGCTTGTTATCACATATTTTCTGTATAACAACTGTATAACATATATAATTCTGTATAACATATATAAATAATTTCTTGGAAATCATATATTATTTTTTTTTTTTATTTTATTATTTAGAAATTTTTTTAACTACAAAAATTCTTAATTACTTTATTTTCAATGTAATATATATTATGTAATAAAATGAAATATATTATGAAACATTTCTGTATTTGCATTCAACAGCAATTATTTACACACGTTATAGAATATGATTACGAAATTTTTTGCGTTTGTCATAGAGATCTCCAATTTCATAACATGAAAAAATAAAAAAAAAGAAATAATTTAAGAAAAAATATATTTATCAGATTAAAGAATTTAAGAATTTTGAAAAATTTGAATAATTTTGATAATAATATGAATTCTTTTTATATTTGTCAGATATTATATTTTTTTTCTATCAGCATCAATATAAATAAGTGATATCAGAAAATATTTGACTTTATATCAACATTGTCATATTTAATTGATTAATTATTCTTTATTTTTATTTTATCTGATTACAAAAACCAATGATTATTAAGACAGAAAGAATTTTATTACATCATTTTACTAGAAAATTATTTTCATTCGATTCGAAATTAATTTTTTATATAATAAAAATTGATTTATTTATGTGTTTCAGATAAAAAAATTTAAATATAATAATGGAAAAAGGGATACCATCACCACCACCACCACCACCTGGTTTCATTCCACCCATACCACCACCACCATATGGTGAATTTCCTCCGCAATCACAATCACAACCACAATCACAACCACGTACGTAAAAAATGTATATAAATGTTAAAATATGTACATAAATGTTAAAATATGAGAACAATATAATAATTTTAAATACTGAATAGCAATAGTAGGTTATCGGGAAACCAAAAAAGTACAAAAAACGTATAAAGTAATTTAATACGATAAATTTGAAAGTGTTTAATCACACCTATTTATATAATCATGCGCATCGTTTATAATTGTTACTGCAGACAAAATTGAATCTATGATAATCAAAAACAAGCAAGATATATATGTATGTATTGGTGCTTCTTTTTCCACGTGGCATTCTAGTAATGACGAATTAAAATTATTTTGTAACTTAAAAAAACAAATGAAAGTTTTAAGATAATATTTTTCAAATAATTCACAATGCTAAAGCAGAATTTTTCAAATTATGTATAGATATATTGTCATCGTTGGAAGGAGAATTTAAAATTAGAATAAATAAAACTAATGAAAATGCAAAGTCAATAAAAATTCTTTAATTACATATTATATTTTGACCATATTATATAAATCTTAAAACATTTGCTAAATATTTAATATTATTTTTAATAACATTATT
>NW_006263994.1:43265-44135 GCF_000469605.1 Apis dorsata
ATAATATTGATTAAATATATATTATAAATATTGAAGAAATATATTCAGTAAATTTTACTAAAATTCTTATTTTCAATAAATAAATTTAAATAATGATATTAATAATGGTTAGATATTTATGACTTTTACTATTATTATTATATTAGAAAAAATTTGTTTAATTAATATTTTAATTTACAAAAATTTATATTTTTATAAGATAAGTTTTGTTATTATTAATAATTATTATGTTAAATATTTTTATATGAAAAACCTAATATTAAATAATAATTTTGCAGATATCATTGTCATTGGAAATACACAGTTTGGTTCAGAATCACAACAATTAACATGTCCATATTGTCATGCGCAAATTAGTACAAGAGTTGAAACTGAATCAAATATGAAAACTCATTTATTTGCATTACTTCTTTGCGCTTTTGGGTAATTATATAAAATATAATTAAATTTTATTTAAATTTATTAATTATTTTATAAAAAAGAAAAATTGAATCATATTTATAATTGTTTTTAGATTTTGGTGTTGTGTTCCTTGTCCTTACTGTATTGACAGTTGTTTATCTAAAAAACATTACTGTCCAGCTTGTAATGCATATTTAGGAGAAGCAAACAACTGAAAATAAATTTAAGATATAAGTATGAAATAATATATAATATAAATATAAAGTATTATATACTGTTGAAAATAAAGTATTATTAATAATTTTTCTTTATATAATATACATATAATATATATATATATGGATTATATATATATATTATTATAATTTTTTATTATGTATATAAAAATATTATGCATTAATAATATATATATTATTATAATTTTTTATTATGTATATAAAAATATTATGCATTTATTTTACGTAATTA
>NW_006263994.1:44551-50052 GCF_000469605.1 Apis dorsata
TATAAATTATAAATTCAAATATTATATATCAAATGTGACTATTAAATAAGAATAAATATAATTTTAAAAATAAAATTTTAATAAAATATATGATTTTTAATTTTTTAAAATGATTATACTATGTAATAATATTTAACAAGAATATCTATATAAATATAATATTATATAATATTAATATAATGAAAGTTTTTTTATTATTAAATTAAACACATTTATATAAGAATTTGTTTTATTATTATTTAAGTAAAGTTATATACAGCAAATTCTGAATGTCATCCGATTGGCAGTATGCATGGTCAGATTGAATTATGTAAAAGAATATATATTAAAATGATTATTTTCACTGAGGACTATTTTTATTCATATATCCATTTTTCTGCACAAGATGTCCAATCAATAACTTCTTTTTCTTCTCCAAACCATAGTTTGATCTCTTTATCAGCAGATTCAACAGAATCAGATCCATGAATTATGTTACGTCCAACTTGAATACAAAAATCACCACGAATTGTTCCTGGTGCAGAATCTTTTGGATTTGTTTCTCCTAACATGAAACGACCAGTTTTTACTGCATTTAAACCTTCCCATACCTAAAAAATAATTATAAAATAAATAAAATATATAAAATAAATAAGATATATTCTTTATAATATAAATATATTTACTATATAATTACCATTGGTACAACTGGTCCTGAACTCATATATTTAATTAATCCAGGGAAAAATGGTCTAGATGCTAAATCTGAATAATGTTTTTTTAATAATTCTTCAGTTGGCTGTAAAGAAAAAATAAAATCTTATTGTTATGTATTTAAATTAAGTTATATGTATTTAATTCCATTTATATCATAAAATAAAAAATGCAATATAATTTAGGTTATGTGCCAATATAACTTTATATAATTAAATTTAATTTTAATTAATTATATAGTTATTAAAAATAAGTTATTATTAATTTTAATAATAATAAAAAAATTTTTTATGTTTTAATATAAAATTAAATTTAGACATTTAAATTTATTTTCATAAGAAACTTTAATGTCATAAAATATAGTAATGAAGGTCACAATAATTATTTATCTTTATGATAAAATATGATAGATGAAAGTGTTTATTGATGAATATAAGCCAATATAAAACGTTTTTACATAATTATAAAGAATCAAAATATATGTATTTTTTCTGAAATGAATATTATTAATGTTAAACTTACCCATAACATTTTCATTGCTACAAGCTTAAAACCTTTTTCTTCAAAACGTTGAATTATTTTTCCAACAAGTCCGCGTTGGACACCATCAGGCTTAATCATAATAAACGTACGTTCTTTGTTTTCTGCCATTATTAACTTACAAAATAAATGAAATAAAAGTAATGTGGAGCACAAAACCATGCACACCGGCAACGACACCGACAGAGTGAGATTGAAAGAACGGATTAGATCTTTACTTATTCGAATTCTTCTAATGTGGTGGGGAAATCACCAGTCGTCACTATTGCAAAGCCATTCTCCACTCTTGCCGCATGGCGCTCGAGTATAATTTGTTCAGGAGTAGTCATATTTTGACTCAATAATTTCTTTTATTTTTTAATTTTTCACAATATATTATTTCTTACATATTTTTATATGATAAATATATATTTTTTTATGAATTATGAAATCTATGAAATATTGTAATTTAAAAATAATATAGTTATTATAATATACATATAATTATATAAAAATATATTTAATATGTAAATATTCATTTAAATTAAATATTTTTTTTTTATTATTCTATTATTATATTTATTCTTTATTATATTTATTAAAAACTTTCATGCAATTACTAAATAATATTTATTATTTAATATCAAATAAATTTTTTTTATTACAATATTTAAATATGTTATAATAATATTTTTACTGGAAATTGATCTTTACATTACAAATGTCCAATATTCATGAAATATGATAGCTTATATATAATTTGATTATCGGTTACATCAGTATGACGTATTTCCCGCGCATAGAATGTCGTGAGTCTCTAATCCGGAATGTGTTCATCGATTGGTTTTTCACATCAGCCTGTCTTACGTATACGTAGTTCACGCTATGTTAAAAATTATTGCAGCATTGATAGACTATCGTTCATGAAGAGCATAGTTATCGTGATAATATTTTATTTAAAAATTTTTCACTAACAAAATTTTTTTCGATTATGTAATTTATTTTTTATGTGATTTGCATATTGCTGTATCAATTCTCAGTTTAAGTAAAGTGCTTGAAAATCCATGATGGCGCATACTGAAAGATTGCGCTAGTGCATGCCAATATAAGTGCCGCGCGTATCTGTTTTTGTTTCGATTCTTCAGAAAATATAGAATTCTCGTTAGATTTGATTCATTACGGTTTTCGATACTGGATTTATGCAAGATTTTTCGTGACAATAAAATTTCTGTGCCATTTTATATCATTGCCGTTTCTATATCATTTTTTATGGTGGCCATCATCATGCAAGCACAGCAGCAGCCACAGCAACAACAGCAGCAGAATCATCAACAAATTGCAGGCACCAGTGTCATTCTCAAGATGAACGAGATACAACAGCTTTCGACAGTTGGTACGTAGTAAAACAATTTCAACTACGTACCATTTTATTTTAAGTGTCAAATTTTCATTAACGAAATTCGGTCAGATATGCAATAAGTTTGCAAATATTGATTTTACAATGTTTTAATTTTTGTTATTAAAAATACATTCTATAAAAATTTCCATTATTAATCCTAATAAATAAAAATTATATAGATTTATTTTGTTTTATAAGTAATTATGAATTATACTACATTATGTCCGCAATTTTACCAAACTTAATTTAATTTTATCAAACTTAATAAATTTTATCAAAATTAAATTTTGCTTTCACTTATAAAAAATTATTGAATAAAACTGAATTTGCAAATAAAATTTTCTGTTTATTAGAAAAATAATATTGTTATTAATAATTTGTTTAATTAATTATTATATACTTATAAACTAGTTATTTATATGTATATTATTTAATCGCAATGCTATAATATAGGATAAAAATATATATGTATATGTATATATATATGAAATATATGGTATTTAGCAATTAAAGCTTTCAAACAATATGGGATAAAGAATAATAAATACATCGCATGTATACATACATATATGTATAAGTGTTGTTTTCTTTCTTTACAAGCCTACAAAAATTTTATTATAATATATTATTCTATTATTACTGTCCTTAAAATTCTTCAAAGCATTCAAATTTATTTTATTTTTTCTATGAATAGAGGAATTAATACTATTGTATTATTATTTGTGTATAATATTTTCAAATCTATTCTTTCTTAAGCTGCCTGTATAAAGTATATATTGAAATATGTTGCGAACAAATATCAAGGTTTCAAGCTTACATACATTGAAATCTATATTACCATTACCAGTACCAGTAATATACTAATTTCTGTATCGATATATATTATGTCTGAAATCGATATTCTGATTCGGTCTATATATATATTGAACCGTGTATCATGAAAGAAGTTGATACATATACATGTTTCACGTGTGTAGGTCGCTTTAAACTACCTATTCTTCCCCTTCACTCTTCAGTCGTTGTTTCCGCTTCATCAAAGTGACGATGGAATATTCCACTTGGTACCTATGCCATCTGCTTTCTGTACAAGAGAGTGGGGATGACCGTCTCTACATTTCAGTGGTTCTTTTCTTTATTTAATTTTATAATTAAAAATTCATTTCTATATTTTTATTTCAAATTTTTTAATATAATAATAATTTAATTAAATTTTCTAATATAATAATTCTAATAGTTGCAATAATTCAAAATAATTGATATTATTTTAAATTTTGAATGATATATATATTTTATTAATTTCAAAACATGTTATTATTTTGAATGAATTTTAGAATTTCAAAAATCAATATTATAATGTTAAAAAAATATTAATTTGACTTAATGTTGAAACTTCAATTTTGATATAAATAACTAATTGATTTTAAAAATTTTATTTTATTTATGAGGATTGAGAACCACTATTATGATTTCTTTGTGATCTCAGTCACGTATTAAAGATGCTAAACCTTATCGAATTTTAGGAAACACATTGAAATATATTTACAAACATAGATATAACAATAATTTTTATTCCAAAATTAATTCTTAATAAAAATTATTAATGAATTGACAAATGATGTGAAATATGATTTTACAAAATGAAAATAAAATTAAAAAAAAAAAAATATATATATATATATAGATATTATTTTAATTTCTTTATATATTTCTTTTTATTAATGCTAATTCTATTAAAAATAAAATTAATGTAAATAAAAAATTTAATTATTTTAAATGTAAATAATTTATGTTTTTATTAATAAAAAAAGAATTTAAAATTAATTCTATAAAAAAATATTTATTAACTATATTTGAAATTGATAAAATTATCAAAAAGTGAAATATATACAAAATGAAAAAGCATTAAACACTAAATGCAATTTTACGGACCTGAGCCGGGTGTCTTCTTTACCCCCTTCTTCGGCTTTTACCCAGCGACGCAGGAGTCTGCCATAGTATTGAATTGACCAATCAGCTTGCTTCTTGGTCTGGCGGGGATAACCTGGCCAAAGCGTACTTGCATAGAAACACGGAGAAGACAGTGTGTACAGAAACGAAGAGTAAATAAGTATTGTGGTACAATTTATAATAGCCGATAAACAGTAACTTGAATAATACACATGAAAATAATTAAATCTGAAAAGTAAAAAATAATTTAGAATTGAATAGTGCGAATTGTTGGAAAAAAATTGACTTACTAATACTAGTGTGTGGAAAAGTCTCGAAATTGGTCGAAAGTGATTGCGTGGAAACAGCGTGTGTGTGTACCGGGAAGAATAGAACAACGCGTTTGGAAAAATTCATCGACAAAATGAGTATACGATTGGCAGAAAAGAAAGAAAACGTTATAAAAAATTCGAGCGGCATAATCGGAAATGTGGTCAATAGTTCGGATGACGTTTGTAATGGAACCGTCGAGTGGCAAAATGGACAGAATCTTCTAGTTGTTACACAGGATACTCAGGGCAAGGAATTAATTGCAATTGCTGATAATCAGACCATTAATGTTGCAGTTGACTCTTATTGTTCGTATTTTTATCTCATAATTTTTTTTATGCTATTTTAGAACCTAAAAAATCGATATATTTTAGTTAGAAGTATATTGTTTTTGTTTAAGTTGCAGCATAATACGTAATATTTGGAAATAAATTAAAAAATATTTTAAAATTAAAATAATAATAAGAAGAAAAATGCTTAAATAAATAAAAATATATTTTTATATATTATTTTTTTTTTCTTTATATTAATATCATATTATAATATTATAATATTTAAATGAAATTTTTTTTTAAATGAGATTTTTATATTAATTTTATATTAATTTTATATAAAAATTTATATAAAATTTATT
>NW_006263994.1:50391-61397 GCF_000469605.1 Apis dorsata
ATATATATTTTTTATTAGTATATATCAATGAGAATACATAAATATATATTGTTTTGAGTTTCTTTTTGAACAATATATGTTTATATTTATATTTTATATTTATCACAAATATAATTAAATTTACTTAAGTCTTTAAGTAATTTTTTTAAATAAATAGTTATGTTTATTTATATTAAAAATATAAAATTCATAAAAAAAATTATACATTTTTAAGAATTGAGTATAAATATTTTACAATGTATTTTTTTTTATAGGGTTATTGGAACTTGCACATAGAGAATATCAAGCAGGAGATTACGAAAATGCTGAAAGACATTGTATGCAACTTTGGAGGCAGGAAACAAATAATACTGGAGTTCTTCTATTATTGTCTTCTATACACTTTCAATGCAGAAGACTAGAGAAGTAAATATTTGATTTTATAATTGTTAAAATAAATAATTTTAAAATAAAATATAAATAGATTCAAATAAATTTTTGTTCTTTCATTTTAGATCTGCTCATTACAGCAGTCTAGCAATTAAACAAAATCCCTTATTGGCAGAGGCTTATAGCAATCTTGGAAATGTTTTCAAGGAACGTGGTCAGCTACAAGAAGCTTTGGAAAACTATAGACATGCTGTTAGATTGAAACCAGATTTTATTGATGGTTATATCAATTTAGCAGCAGCATTAGTAGCTGCAGGAGACATGGAGCAAGCAGTTCAGGCATATGTGACTGCTCTACAATACAACCCTGTGAGAAATTTATTCTGTTATTTAATAAAAATTTGTTATTCTTTTGCATATTTTTAGATTATGTAAATTCAATTTGTAGTAAATATAATTATATTCCAAATATATTCCAAATATATTTTAAAAAATTTTTTTAAATAATTTAAGCTATTTAAGAATGAAAAATACAAAATATTTTTATATATTTTTGCATGTTGCAGGATCTTTACTGTGTGAGAAGTGATCTTGGTAATCTTTTGAAAGCATTAGCAAGACTTGATGAAGCTAAGGTAGGTTTTCTTTGTCTCTTGTTCATTGTTATAATTTAATCTAACGTGTCATGCACATACTCAGATGCATCAGTATCACAATCAAACTTTAAGATTATATTTATAGTTTTAAAGTTTCATCAATTTTGTTTTGACAAGTTACAGATGCATTTTAATGTGCACAAGTACTAGTTAGCAGCTCCATAGAATAATCAGGAACAACTGGTATTTATACTAGAAGCGAAAAGTTCTTTTTCTTTGCACTGAAATATGTGCGCGGCGCACGATGATCTTGGAATATGTTATTTCAAAAAAAGACATTGAAATGAAA
This sequence comes from Apis dorsata, assembly GCF_000469605.1. Classification (NCBI taxonomy): domain Eukaryota; kingdom Metazoa; phylum Arthropoda; class Insecta; order Hymenoptera; family Apidae; genus Apis; species Apis dorsata. The sequence continues at coordinate 51,706 of NW_006263994.1, forward strand.
ATTCAAATTCTAGTAATAAATTGTTCATCGTGCGTACTTTTTCGTTTAATTAATTAATTACTGTGTTTGGTGTTTTTATTTTTGAGAATCAAAGAAAATATTGGGAATAAAATGATTTCTTATAAGACATCAAACATAGTATGAGGGTTTATATTTAAAATTAGCTAAAAACTATGAAATCCCTCTTTGCATTGCGCGTTTTGCAATAACACTTAAAAGCAATAAACAGAATTTCTTTGCTTGGTGTTATTGTAAGGTTTAACTTGTCGATCCTATTATAGCACTATCTATGTTATCTATGTTGTTGATTAAATAAAATATATATATTTTAAATTACAAACAAGTTATAATAGGATCAATAGAGCGCGAATATAGTATTTAAGCTCATCTCATTTGATTCAACTCATTTTGAATGTGTATTTACTTTAGGTATACTGATCTGTTTTACATATACATGGACAACCTTTCTTTTCCAACTACTCTCTTTCCAATTTTAAAAATAAATAAATTGTGTGTACAATGATAATCGCGCGAGATCATTTGATCAATTCTAGATATGTTTAATAACTTTTTATAAATTTGTATGAATTATTTGCATATCATATTTATTTTGTGGAATAAAAAAAAAATATATTTTTTGAAACTTGGAAACTTGTGGGACTTGTTCGATTCCCAAGAGTTTCATTCATTTTAGTAATGTATAATAAAACAAATGAGTCAAGTGGTCTACTTCATAAAGCAGCGCGGCGCGGCGATAGTCGATAAGTAGAAATAATTGCAGACAGTATAATCCCATTAATTTTGATATTTATTTTATATCGAAAACTTGGCTTAATATTTTATACTTTCTGCAAAAAAACTTATCGATAAAATTCAACATAGCAAAGAAAAAGATTTTTCGTTATATTTCTTGTTATTTTTGAGCGCTCTCTAGTTTACTTGGTCGTTTTTTCGCTTAGTACGTTTTGCCACCAATAATATTACATTATAGAAAAAAAAAAACGATCCGAAATATTATTTATGTATGAGGCTATAAAATGAAAGTTATTTTAATATGTTTCTCAATTACATTTTTAATATTATTATTCAAAATATTATCAACTACAGGAATCAATTAATATATTATTGTTGCTCATAAATTTTATTGAAAGATTTTTTTAAACGTTATTGATAATTCAGAAATTTCGAAAAAAACTGGGATAAAATTTATATAATTATAATATGGTGGCTGACGAGCTCAGCGAAGCGTGTCTTTCAGGGGCACGTATAACTAGGTACCTCTGTATATGTATCAAAAAAGAAAAAGAAAAAATTTAAGAAAAAAAATAAAAATAAAAAAAAAAATAAAAAATAAAAAAAAGACAAAGTTGAGGCGAAGAGTTATCAGTGAAGAGACATTAACGCAGCTGTCTTATTGTTGTGGATGGGATGATCAACTCTAGGAGGGGAAGTCGGAGCAATGTGATTGGTCGGTTACCATGGGTTCCTTCGTCAAAGGGTGAATCTGAATCTGGTTATTCAGTAACACACTGTCTCTCGGTCTAAGTTTATTATGAGAGCTTGCAAGCCGTACCTACCGTCAACCTACCAAAGGGTACACTGCAGGTAAAGTAATTCCCAAGGCCGATCTCTGAATATCCCATCAAACCAAATTGGTCCTTTTGTTCCGTAAGAGATTGAATGTTGGATTTTTAACTCAGGATCGGCCTCAAAGTATCTATATTTGCGATGGATTTATTTATGATCGCAAATATGGAACCAAGGGATTAAAGATTAATAAAAGTATTATACAAATATTCTATTTTATTATCGAAAATGGGAATTCTTTGTTAAAGCTCATCCAACTTCATTTCTGTCCATCTTTACTTATTCCAATATTTACTATTCAGCCTTTCTTTATCTATTTCCTATAGAGATCGGCCGACTGTAAATGCCCTTTTACTTATTGTTTAGGTACGGATTACTCTGTTTTTTATATAACAATGCAGCCCGCCTCTCGGCACGCGCGATGCACATTCCTGCTTGACCCTTAGGAGCGTCGTCACATAAAGAAGATTTTGGACAAATTTTTTTTTCTTTATTACACTATGGAAAGCAATGATACAAATTAACTTATTGATAAACATTTACCTTATCGATGGTAAAAGGATATATGTGAAATACTGTTTGTTTAAGCTCATCGACTGAGAATGGACAATGTTGGAGGGTGAATTGGCCAAGTGCAATTAAGCAGAAGTGAACTAACAATGGCGAGGGGCGTACTACGTGTCATCGAGTTCACTGGACGCATTCCGGAAACTCGATGAACACGAAATGGGACACCCATATCGCTTCTCTTCCACGATGACGTTTCTAGCGCGCACCTAAATCCTTTTTTCCTGATTTCACATTAAATTCCAATCCAATATTACATTGTATGATTTGCAAAATGGATTTCGTTCTCTCTGTTTCTAGTTCGTTCTCGTTTTTCTTCAGAAGAAATTTTAATGTAAAGTAAAACTTTTAAAATTAATTTAGTAAGATTTGGTTATTTGTTATATTGACGTTAATCTGTATCTTTATTCTTTAATAATAAGATATCGTTACGTAAAAAATATTAATTATGACATTATTTATTAAATTTTTCTTAATATAAATTTGATTTCTTCTTTGAATAAAAATTATTATTAATGAATATTGAAATCATAGTAATAGTTGTATAATTTTATATTTCACAATAAATATAAACGATGCGATTGATATATTTAAAAATTATTAAAAATCCATACTATGATATGAATAGTTTTTATTTTTAATCGGAAATCATATATCATATTGATTATAATAAAACAAGATGTTCAATAAGGAAAAAGAGAGTAATGAAGCGAAATAGAGAGGACGAAGGTATGAAGAGGTAATATTTTTCTGAGATTTCAAAAGTGTATGAAAGCTGCGGCGCGGCGAGGAGAGGCCGGGCATTGCGCGCGGCGCGTTCCTAACAGTACGCGAGTATCTCTTCTGATCTTATATTTATGTCTTTAGGCTTGCTATCTAAAGGCTATCGAAACACGTCCAGACTTCGCGGTTGCATGGAGCAATCTTGGCTGTGTTTTCAATGCACAAGGCGAGATATGGTTGGCGATTCATCATTTTGAGAAGGCTGTAGCATTGGATCCAAATTTTTTGGATGCTTACATCAATCTTGGCAACGTTCTCAAGGAAGCCAGAATTTTTGATAGGTAAGAAAAAAATAACTATTTATTCGTTATAAACACGTTATAATTTGGAATATTGTAGTATGTATATATAAGTATGTAGAGACGTTGCTAAAAATATGAAATTCTAGTCTTTTTATTTTCTTTTATGAATATATGAAGACGAAAAGAAATTGAGGGCAATATAAAGAAATTTATACGAACAATTCAAGTAATAAATAAATATAAATATAACTCAATAATACATATAATATAAATACAACTCAATATAATAAATAAATATTATACTTAGCTTAGTGTTTAATCTATGATATTAATCTATGATAATTTGTATATAATACTTTTTATAATAATCTAATAATATCTTGATTATTAGAATTACGTTTACTAATAGAAAAATTTAGCTGTTTTGAAAATTGTCGATATTTTCACATTTTTGATTCATTTATTTTTTAGCAAGAATGAGATAATAAATGGAATAGAATATGAATATAATGAATTGAATGGAATAAGAATATCGATGATTGAGTATTCTCTAATTTGATATATAAAAAAAAAATCAGAGGCTCACTCAACAAAGTAGAAATAATGAGAATTTATAGTAATAGTAAATTTATAGTTAATATTTTGATGCTTTATTATATTTTATTATTTATAAGAAATTTTATAAATATCATATAAATAAGATATCAAAATTTACATATATTTATATATAATTTAATGTAATAACTGATTATTGCTTATATATTATAATATTATAATTTAATATTTTTTTTAATAGAGACTGCTTTGAAACCTGTAATGTAAACACAATTTCCTCATTAAGAATATTTAGTTTAAAACATTGATTTATTATTATATTATTAAAAAACAAAAACATTAAAAAATTAAACAATTATTTTATTAACAATGTATGCATTAAATAATGGATGTGTTAGCATATTCTATTTTTAATAATGTTTTTATCACAATATAAATGTGAAATAAATTTAATGGAATACCAATTAAAATTAGAAACTGGCGATGAGCATATAGTGTAAACTTATCAACCTAAACATTATGGGTTCGATTCCCGCTTTTGAATCCCTCATTTTTCTTCAATTTAAAATGCACAGTTTGATCAACCGTTGTTTCATATAGACATTGGTTTTAAAGTCTGTGCTAGAGAAAATTGATTTCAAAGTTATTCCATTAATGGATTATATCATTACATTAGTGGGCAGTCATGAATCATACAAATTTTTATTAATCAATGCAAATAAATTTAAAAATAATTTTTATATATCAAGTTATTTTATATTCCAACAAATTGCATTCTATTTTTTTTGATATATTAAAAGAATATTGCAATATAAAAGAATTTGTTCTCTGCTTTTGAAATATGTTTATCGAGAAATTGCAAGCAAAGCGCATGAGCCGATATGTAAACACCGAATCGATATTCATAGCATCCTTTCAAGTTCATCGTCCTTTGTTTCTCCAGAGCGATGTCCGCTAGCAACCTTCTTTCATTTACTATGTGAATTTTTAACTTTTCAGAAGTGCTTATAATTTTATTCTAAAGAATAACAAAATAATTTAATAAAATATACGTTACTTAGAATGTTGAATATAAAAAAATTAATTCTTAATAGATTAATTTAATTATTTATTATTAAATTATTATTATTAAATTTAATATAACTAAAAATTAATTTAAAAAGAAAGATAATAATAAATAATTAATAATCCAAAAATCTCTATTTGAACATAATACTTAGGTACTTTTTTATTTTAAAAGAAAATAGAACCTAATCGGATCAATATTTAACATATAATATCTAAAATATAATTTAAAAAAATGTAATAATAAAAAATTAACAAAATAAACAATAAATAAACAAAAGTTTGGAGAAAATTTAGATGAATTGTAATTTTATGATTGAATCAAATTTGTATGTATATATAATATATATATATATATTATTATATTATTATTTATTTAAAAGAAATTTTAAGAGGGAAATCATTTAGCAACAGAAAGAAAATTGCCTCTATATATTTATTTACGCGTGTTCGGAATCTTGAATATTACGCACAATAGCGGCAGAGAAACTCGAGGACAACTATCGATTTCAAGGATCGCTCCGCCCCTACGAGGGAGCGAACCCCTTTTACTCTTAGTGGGAGGGTGAATAGGGGGTCTTTAACGGATTTTGCCAAAAACGCGTAGCTCGTGGCGAGTTTCGTGACGGAAAGCTACTTTGTGATATCGTGTCTACAATCTGTTAAGAGAGTAGCTAATTTTTTTTTATTTACATTTAATATATACATACACGTACCCAAATTAATTTATCGAGACATCGAAATGGAGAAGGAATGGACTGCCAGTGCGTTGTCGTGTACACGGTGATCTCGCCTTCGACTACGATCGCACCTTCGTTACGCGTACAATTAGAACGAGCACTCTCACGATCTTCAACTCCTGGATGCATTTCCTGGATTAAATATAGTGTGAAAAGGTTAATTTCTTATTATATTATATGTAGTATTACCGGTATCTATTTCCCTTATAAATATATGTCACCGTATAATGATATACGACACGTGTATGTGATTTGTTTAGGACATCGGGCGTGGTATTACAAACTACAATAATATCGAATTTTGAGAATAAATAAAAAATGATCATCTTTCAAAATAAAATTTATATTCATAAAAATTATTATATAAATGATGTAAAATGAAGATTTTAGGTTTGATTTATTTATATTAAATAAGCAATAACAATTTTATAAAATGGATACAGCAATGTATCTTTTAAAGCAAAAAAGCAATCAAAGTATATATCTTTAAAAAATCAAAGCAATCAAAAATTTTTTATATAGATGTTTCTATTGTTCGGTTAAAATTATGATTATTCGTTTTATTCAAAAAACAATCTAAATGTTTTTTCGATGTTATGAAATGAATTTTAATGATATACAAATTTTTTGTTTGTAACAGAGCTGTAGCTGCTTATCTGCGTGCTTTGAATCTTAGTCCTAACAATGCAGTCGTACATGGAAATCTGGCGTGTGTTTATTATGAGCAAGGGTAAGTATTAAGAAAAATATTGATTATATTTTATTTTTATGTTAATCTATTTTCTTTTATAGGCTTATTGATTTGGCAATTGATACATACCGTCGTGCTATTGAATTACAACCAAATTTCCCAGATGCTTATTGTAATTTGGCAAATGCGCTCAAGGAAAAAGGACAAGTTGTCGAGGCTGAGGATTGCTATAATACAGCTCTTCGCCTTTGTCCCTCACATGCCGATTCCCTTAATAATCTGGTATTTATATATTTATATATATATATATATTTGTTATTTTTATATATTATTTTTTATTTATATATATTTAATTTATTTTTCAATTTAAATATAAAAATTCGATATGAAATATAAAGTAATGTATCTTGTTTTTACATTATTTTATTAATATTTTATATTAATATTTTTTATTATTCAATATGTTTTATTTCAGGCCAACATAAAACGTGAACAAGGATACATCGAAGAAGCAACTCGATTATATTTGAAAGCGCTTGAAGTATTTCCTGAGTTTGCCGCAGCTCATAGCAATCTGGCTTCGGTATTACAGCAACAAGGAAAATTAAATGAAGCATTAATGCATTACAAGGAAGCTATTCGTATTCAGCCAACTTTCGCGGATGCATATTCGAACATGGGCAATACATTGAAAGAAATGCAAGATATACAAGGAGCTCTTCAATGCTATACAAGAGCTATTCAAATTAATCCCGCTTTTGCCGATGCTCATTCCAATCTAGCTTCGATTCATAAGGATTCCGGAAACATTCCAGAGGCTATTCAATCATATAGAACTGCGCTGAAACTTAAACCTGATTTTCCTGATGCATATTGTAATTTGGCGCATTGCCTTCAAATTGTTTGTGACTGGACTGATTATGAAGCTCGAATGAAAAAATTAGTTTCAATTGTTGCCGAACAACTTGACAAAAACAGATTACCCAGTGTACACCCACACCATTCTATGCTTTATCCATTGTCTCATGAATTTAGAAAAGCGATTGCTGCTAGACATGCAAATCTTTGCATTGAGAAGGTAAACGGTATTTTTTAAATATTAAATATTATGAAAGAATAAAAATATTTTTATTTTATTTATAATTATTATAGATTCATGTTTTACATAAACAACCATATAAATATCCACGTGAAATTGGTGGCCGCCTAAGAATTGGATACGTATCATCAGATTTTGGAAATCATCCTACTAGTCATCTTATGCAATCAATTCCGGGACTTCACGAAAGACAAAATGTTGAAATTTTCTGTTACGCTCTTAGTGCTGATGATGGAACTACTTTCCGAGCAAAGATTGCTAGAGAAACTGAACACTTTGTAGATTTATCGCAGATTCCATGCAATGGAAAAGCAGCTGATCGTATTAATGCGGATGGAATACATATTTTAGTAAACATGAATGGGTATACGAAAGGGGCGAGGAATGAAATATTTGCTTTGAGACCAGCACCAGTACAAGTGATGTGGCTTGGATATCCGGGAACATCGGGAGCTAGTTTTATGGATTACTTAATTACGGACGAAGTTACATCACCATTGGAACTTGCTAGTCAATACAGTGAGAAACTTGCTTACATGCCACATACATACTTTATTGGAGATCATAAGTAAGTTTACAATATATATATATATATAAAAACTGTGGAATATGTTTGATTTTCTTTTTTTTCTTATCTTTTTATATTTATATATGCTGACAATGTATTTATATTTTTCCAGACAAATGTTTCCACATTTAAAAGAACGTCTCATTTTAACGGATAAATTGAATATGAAAGGCAAAGTAGCAGATAATGTAGCTGTGATAAATGCCACTGATCTTTCTCCAATGATTGAAAATACATGTGTCAAAGAAATACGCGAAGTTGTTGTGCCGGATGCTAAAAACAAACCAGTAGAGATTTCATTAAAAGTTGCAGAATTGCCAACTACTACACCTATTGAAACAATGATTGCTTCTGGACAATGTCAAATGTCTGTAAATGGCGTCGTAGTTCAAAATGGCATGGCCACTACACAAGTAAACAACAAAACAGCAACAGGTGAAGAAGTGCCTCAAAATATTATGATTACTACAAGACAACAATATGGTTTGCCAGAAGATGCAGTTGTTTATTGCAATTTTAATCAATTATACAAAATTGATCCGCTCACACTTCATATGTGGGCACATGTAAGTTTATTGTCCTTTTTGTAATAAATTTATTTTATCGAAAATATTATTACTTTCTTTATATTAATACTAAATTTTAGATTCTAAAACATGTGCCAAATTCTGTGCTATGGTTGTTGCGCTTTCCGGCCGTTGGTGAACCAAATTTACAAGCAACAGCTCAACAATTAGGTTTAGCTCCTGGTAGGATCTTGTTCAGCAATGTTGCTGCAAAAGAAGAACATGTTAGAAGAGGACAATTAGCCGATGTATGTTTAGATACACCTCTTTGCAATGGTCATACTACTAGCATGGATGTTCTATGGACTGGAACTCCAGTAGTTACGCTACCAGGAGAAACTTTAGCATCTCGTGTTGCTGCTAGTCAATTAAATACTTTGGGATGTCCAGAATTGATCGCACGAACACGACAAGAATATCAAGATATTGCTATTCGTTTAGGAACTGATAGAGAATAGTAAGTAAATTATTTTTTTAATTTTTAATTTTGAAACTTTAAGCTTTGTATATTTTATATAAATTCAATTTTTTTCTTTTTTCAAGTTTAAAAGCAACACGAGCTAAAGTATGGAAAGCAAGATCCGAAAGTCCTTTATTCAATTGCAAATTGTATGCGATGGGTATGGAAATGCTGTACAAAAAAATGTGGGAACGTTATGCCCGAGGTGAAAAACCAGATCATGTATCAGCAGTAGATAAAAATGAAAGAGAAAAATTATTAGCAGCTGCATCTTAATGGTTTTCAAATATCTGATTTTATTTATACAGCTTTAATTTTACATCTGTTTTTTTGGAAATCTAGTATTTAAAACAGATGATTAATAATCGATTTCATGAAAATATTGATTCTTATATAAATTCCGTATTCTGATATTTACTATTTTATATAATAAATCATCGAGCTTTAGAGTAACGTAAGATAACGTTACATGCGAACGTTCAATTAAACATTTGACGTTTTAATATTAAAATTATGGATTGTTACATTATGCAAATCATAAGAAATAATTACATTCATTTCTTATGTTATGCCACTACATCTTTTATCTTATTATTTATACATATAAGATTATTGTAGAATGTTCTCAAAGTATCTTATAAAGTCAGATGTCTTATATGTTTCGTTTTTCTTTATTTTCTTTTGTTTTTGTTTTGTTTTTTTAAATATTGCCATAATTAAAATGGGAATATATAAGACTAAATTTTTTTTTTTTTTTTTTTTTTTTTTT
>NW_006263994.1:61672-67291 GCF_000469605.1 Apis dorsata
ATTTGTATTATCAATGTGAAATATGCAGCTGATGTTACTATTTTCACTGGAATGTTCGTGACATGTGATTCATTGACAATGTTGAATAGATACAAAAATACTTTTCTGGTCATTTTTTTAAAAAAATGTAATAATATTCATTGTTTACTTCGAATATAACTTTTGAATTCGAATATCGTAGTTGACTCATGAAAGAAGGATAAACAGGAAAAAAGTTTGGCAGTAGATTATTCGCACCAAGATGTTATTATTAGAAGCTAACAGTAAAGAGTGCAAGTTGTATTATATACAATTAATTAATGAGATAGATATGTAAATATTAAAAAAAAAATAATCGTTAGTTATTGCTTTAATTTGATAGCGCGTAAATTAAGATTGAAGAAATGTGTGAGGTAGCGAAAGACGTTGACTGTAGTAAACTTTAATGTACGTCTATAGAATAAAAAAGAAGAGATTAACAATATAATTTAAAAGAATGTGAATGTTGTGTTGTAAGAATGTTCTGATGATGAATATGCGATATCCGTAAAATTGATTTCTCGTTGTGAAATTTTTATTCAGTCTTTTCATACTTATTAGTTTCACGTAAAAAAATACAGGTAATATTTCAACTTGCTTGAATTTCTTATTTTCGTTCAATATATTTTTATTCTTATTAAACAACTTATTATGAAAAAGAAAATGCATTTTTAATTTACAATAAGTTTTGTTTAAAAATCGAAAAATTTAGACAAGTAAAAAGAGCAGCATATATTGTGTTAAATTTATTGAATGTGTGATTTCATCCGCCCACTGTGTGTGTATTATTAACATTGCACATTCTCGATAATGACTAATTGTCCCTATTACGCACAATTTAAATCGAAGATACAGATATAAAAGTAGTCTTTCAAATTTTTTAATTTTCATTTTGGAAAATAAAAATAAGAATTATTATTAATAGTAAAATAAAATGTAAAACTAAATATTACTTTTTGATTTTTATAAATAATATAATTATATAATTTGTAGATTTACATTAATTTAATAATTTAAAAAAATTGAAATAAATTTACCAAAGCAAAATAGTAGTACTTAATTTATTTAATATTTCATTCTCAAATTTTGAATTGAGACAATTTAATTAATGAAAATATTGATATTTTATGATTATACTTATATATATTTACATATTATTTTAGATAATGATTTATTCAAGTGAAAGTTATGATTATATATTCATAAAAAACATTTATTTCTTTTAATTATCTGAAGCTTTCATAAAAAATATCTGATTTATTTCAAGTATGTTGAAACTCATTACTTTAACATTTATACAATTCATGAAAATATTTTTCGTTTAGATAAATGTTAATGATCACTGACTATAAATATTATATGAAGAATGTAAGTTACCTTTCGAATGGTGGTGCATTTCAATCTTAAGCATAATGTAAAAAAATAATTATTTTTATTTTAAGATATATTATATGTTAAAAAGCTAACAACAAATTTTTTACATTATTGCTTAATTATATATTTCTCAAATATCATGATGAATTATTTGAAATTCCTCCTGTGAAACAATACATAAAATAAAAATGTCTTCTATATTAACAATAGTTCAATGATTGTAATGAATGAAAAAGTTTAATAAAAAGTATATCATCTTAACAAATATTTTAAAAATTGTTTCCAACTAATATTTATATTATTCAAAAAAATTAGATTATATTAGCAATTATAAAATGAATAGAATAAGAAGTGTTAAAAAAGATGTAAAAAAAGTTAGAATAGAAAAATGACGTCATTTTATTCACATTTAATTATCATTTCTTCGCAAATTAGAATGATAGTTTTCGTGATAGTTACTGATGCAACACGATATCGTAATTCTTAGATGTAATATCGATTGTTTATAACAATACTACTACTATAAGAGAGTGAAATTTGGTCGAAAGCATCTTTTTCAACAGGAATATTTCCTATTGCGTATTTCTCCTCTGTCCTGCTTACTTTGAAAACAGCATCGAAGCTCCATCTTTAGTCGTCATGTGACACTAGCAATAGCCATTATTTAAATGCCAACTAATCCTCGTTTTAAATTCTAATATTGAAGATGATTCATTGGAAATTTTACTATTGTCTCATATTTTCCTAATCGATCATATTATTTTCTTGATTGTAATTAAAATTTTATATTATTTTATTACTTTCTTTAATATTGGTATTTTTATTATTAGTGAATGAACATAACCTATTTTATGAAATAGTAATAATGTATTTATTTACATTAATTAGTAATCTATATTATTGATAAATTTATTTTCTATATTTTTTTTATATTTAAAGAAATTAAAAATTATATATATATATAATTTATATATATTTATATATATTTAAAGAGATTAAAAATTAATTTAACCGATTCTAGAAATTGTTGAAAATAAGAGAAGTATAAGAAAAAAAATATTATTTGAATGGTAAATACTGATCTTAGGTACGTATTTTATAAAATATGCACGTTTTAGTTATATTTGAGTTTTTTTTTTGCTATAAAAAGAAAAGTTCTGTAAAAACGCTTAAGTCAAGCCATTAACTTTTATTGGTTTTTCATAATCGTTTATTTGCTCAAAGAAATCTCATTCTTCTTTATGAAGTAAATATCAAGAGATATTTACTTACTTATTTATCTATAAATTTTTCATGCTTTTATTGCTTAATATATATAATAAATAACAAAAAGATTCACATTTAATCTAATTTTCATAATTGACCTAATAAAGACCTAATCAATATTACATATATTCGATAAAATCATTCCCAGTTTACAATTGATACTTCATAACTTTTCCTTCATCCGTTTATGAAAAATTTCGATAATACAAAATTAAGAATAAGATTAATTCATAAAGTAATTAGATTTCTAGATATACAATTTACAAACGTTTACAAAATGTAAACTTAATTATGAGAAAATTGTTCGAAATCTTCCGAAAGAGAGTTTCGAACAACTATCACCACTTACGTTAGGGTGGTTCGCGTTTGAGTTTGCGTTCCAAGCTTCGAAGCAGGGAGGGATCCTTGACATAAATAATCAGTAGTAGAGCACCGCGGTACTGCCCCTGTAGCCATGGTAACAGCATCGATCGAGGCCTACTACAAAGTCGAAACCAGCTACCCTCCTCGGTGTTACGCGTTTCTTTCCATTTCCCTTCGTTTCCTGTCTTTTTCTCTTCGCCCATAGTTTCTTCTCTTTGCTTTCTTTCCGTGCACTGTTCCATCCTCGAACTTCCGCCTTCCTCCTGCTCGGTTTCATTCCACTTTATCGTTGTTCATCCACTCCTCCCTAGATTTTTTTCTCTCTCCCTGGCTGCATTTTCTCCAATTTCCCTGTGCTCCACTTTTTCAGACTTCTTCGATTTAACTTTCTTTACTGCCATCTTATTCCACGAATATCCTTCTGTTCCTTATTTTTTTCTTTTTTTTAAATAGAAACTATTTCTTCTATACAAAAGAGGAAAGATCATCGATTATTAAACATTTTTCAACAATGGAAACTTGAAAAGTACAACATATATTAATAGCAAATCATATTCTGTCCGAACTCGATACTCGGTTCTCGCGATCTAGGATTAAGAAATAAGTAGTATTCAACGAGAAAAATTATCATCGAAAAAAATAAAATGCTCTGTTTTTGCTTTCGCGCAATAGAAATTGTACGATTTCGCAAATTTGTGAAAAGTATCTTGTGTGCATACCGTTGAATGTATTTCGCACTATTATTATTTAATTATTTTTTCTTTTAAATTCGCACTATCTTTATATGATTATTCCATTTTTTTTTTGCACCTCCTGCTTATGCAAGATAATCGAGCTCATTCGATTAACACAAAATATTAGAAATATTAAAACTATATGAGATTTTTACAAACGAATTCTATTTACAATGTTTAATTCTTATTTAATGAATTAAAATAAAATAAAATTAAATACGAATAATAATGTTTTTTAAAAATTAAAATTAATTAAAGAATTTATTTTGAGTCATTTTGTTATTTTTATAAATATATATATCCTTTTTTATTTTTATTTTTATAAATATAATACAATATAATTTTTTCAAATAATTTTATTTTAATCATTTTTATGCTATAATATCGTTTAACAATATAAATAATATATAATTTTGGGTAAGAAATAATTTCTGAAGTATATAAGGATAAATCATAAATGACTTATGATTAGTTGCTGACAATCAGGTTAACCGTCTGAAGGTAAGTTAAAGATCTGTGGATTGCAAAACAACTATATAGGTATAAATTTAACGATACTTTTTCAAAGTATAGAATAAAAAATGGAATTTATGTGATTTATGCAATCAATCTGATGATGATCATTATATTTCTATTAAACATCTTTAAAATTTTTAAGCCAAGCATGATAATGTCCGTTAAACTCGTTCAACGAGCTTCGTTTTCTCAGAGTTACATGAAACTGCTTTTAGACATAACGAGGCGCACCGGTGCACTCGTGACCCTGATTGACGAAACCGTTCCCAGAAAGCCAGCAAGCCAACGATGCCGTCGCTTTTATCTATTTTTATCTATCACGGTACTTCTTGGAATTTCGCATTCGATACATTACAGGAAGAAAACATACTTAGAATCGCGATTGCAATCTATCTTTTGTTAGAATTTGCTTGTAGAAATCAGAAAAAAAATCAGGAAAGATATCATTTATAGAAGATTTCGAAGCAATACTTTTGCTATTATCGATGATATGTGCATCGAATTAATATATAGTTTTCTCAATAAATTAACCGGCTATTATTATTAATCCCTAATATAACTCCACCACATAAAATTCTAGAATAATAAATTACTTCAAATACGTTAATAATTTATGATTATTATTTTCAGAAAATTCTTTTTATATTTTATATTTATTATATATATTAATCAAAGATTATAAAATTAATCTATTTTTTAATCTGAATGTTTGACTTTCTATCTCTAATTTAAATGTTTTTCATATCAAAATGAAAACCAATATAGAATTACTATTTACCAGATCAATAGCTATCAAAAACGATATATAATATAAGTTAAAAATCAATTCACGTTCCCATGAAAGTGTTTAACGATGCCCAAAGAAAGATAAAGCGAATGTAACTTCGAGTCGATCGGTAAAACACGAAAATTCTAATAGAACGAACAATAGTAACGGTATATTTGTAGCGCGAACAACAGTGCTGCCGATATGTGAGAAAAAATCGGAAAAAACGATTCGACACGATCCGCGAGTCGACGTTCGTGCACGGAACTTGCGACGAAGCCGCTCGCAGCGTGTTTCAAGGCTGAACCGCCTCTTCTCTACACTCTTTTCGACCCCTCCAAAGACGAATCATCTCCTTTCCCCTAACTTCACGTTCGATTATCGTTCTCTTTCTCTTTCTTTCAATCTATCGGTAGGTTGCGTATCGTTTGTCTCACTTCGTTCGTTTCTTCCGTTCGTTCTTTCTCGTTCATATTCGTCTGTATTCGTTGGTCGCGCCACGGCAGTGCTATCCTATCGCATGACTCTGCAGCGTTACGCAACTAACAGAAGGCTAGGTAGGCGACGCAGGTCGCGGGGGTA
>NW_006263994.1:67491-76584 GCF_000469605.1 Apis dorsata
AGCTGGAAGAGCGCGCATGATCGCTCTATAACAGTGGTACTCACTGAACTACACATTCTTTCGATCTTTTTTTCAACGTGTCGATCAAATTCTTAAAACTACTTATATCTGCGATCAAAAGAAAACTTCAAAATTTTGTCTTGAAAATCGTGTGTTAATTTTGAATAACAGTGAAAATATAATTATCTATAAAATGCACGCACAATGTGCGTTAATAATAATTAGTAATAATCACTTTTTATATTTGAAAATTATAGTGTCATTAAGATTAGCAAAGAAATACATGTCACATGTGGATATTTCTATGTGCTCGATGAGCCACTGTTCATAACGATGTCTATAGCCTACTCTCTATAAGCTACATACATATTGCGACGAGACCGATGGCTCTTTGACATCTATCATTTACATATATTTATAACGCGAAATACAAACTTCAACTTTAAATACGTAATAAATAATTGAATGAGATTTGATTAAATCTCAATGATTAAATAAAATGATTAAATAATTTGATTAAATATATAAAGATGTTAAATTTAAATATATACATATTCAAAATGCTTGAATTTATAATTAAAAATAAATCTAAAGTATAAAAAATAGATACATTTATTGAAATTATATATTGAAAAATATGTAAACTATATATTTCAGTTAACTATATATTTTGTTTCTTTGAATTTCTTATCTAACGAAGAACATTATCCTGAGATATTTGAAGCATTCAATGAACTTGAACTACATTAAACCAACATAATGAATTAATTATATATAAAAGAATAATAGTCATAATTTCCAGGATGAATACTTCGCCTTTATAAACAAGTACATTTATATGCGAATTCAATACGTGCGAAATATGATTGTATTGCATCTATTTGAAATTGTTATATTAATTTGAACACAAATCAGTAAACATAATCGTAAACACGCACTCATAATTTCAATATGCTTTCATACTAATAAATATAGCTGCATCATAACCGTACCGTTAAGCAAGAACTTTCATATTATTTTTCCTTCGATGGTCATCATCTTTTTAATAAAATTTATCTGTGACTTCTTATGATTTTGCAACTTTGTTTTCTTTTTATCTTCATATCTTATGTGTATCGAAAAAAGTTATAATCACAAGAAATCTTCTTTCTACTTGGAAATAAAAGTTAATAAAAAATTTTAATAATAAAAATCGATGATTTTAATCTAAATTTTTCGCGTTTTCTATTGTGATGTAATAAATATTTTTTTCGTGCTATCGAACTAAAATAGTAATCTTAAACTAATTTTAATTTAATGATGAAATGTAATTCGAAAATAAATTGGAAATCTAATAAATAAATCTAATAATCAAATTTAATTATAAATTTAATATTTATAATTATAATATATATATATAATACACATATAATGAATTTATTAATACACAAAATAATTCATAATTATATTAATTTAATTATAATAATATTAATTTTTATCGAATTATTTTTCATAAAATATTTTGAAAATTCTATCAACACAAAGAAAAAACGAATATTCAGTGTCATTGAAAAGAGAAAATACCTACATAACATATCTACATATGTCATTAAGTTTATCTGGCGATTACGTAAGAATAGGCCGGGAAGTACATATAATACTTACACATATGCGAATGCATAAATATGAGTAGTCACATTCAGTTAAGAAATTAATTCAAAAAAATTTGTCATAAATCTTGTTGTCTTTTCCTTCAATTTTACTTGTTTTTCTTCTTCTTTCTATCTTTATTAAAATATTGTCTTTAAAGTTAAGTTTTTGTAAGTTTCTTTTTTATTGTTTTATCTTAACTTCCATTTTCAAAAATTAAATTTATATATAATGCATTATTGTATAAAAGTTAATATTTTTTAAGAATAAAAACAAGTTTAAAGATGATAACAATTAATTTATAAGCAATAAGTAAAAATTTTGATAATTGAAAACGTAATATTCATTATATATAAAAATTTAAATTTCATTTCTATTTCAAAAAATAGATAAATAACAACATTCAATACATTGTATAAATATTTTCAGTCTAAAATATTTGAAACGGAAAAAGATAATTATCTTTAAAAATTCTAACATATAAATACCAAATAATGTATAAAAAGTTATTAATAATATAAGTGAATAATTAACGTGTGTACAAAACCAGCACTGATATCTATCTTAGTTAAAAATAATTGCAGTTTGAAAAAAATCTTGTTGCGAAGATTTCTATTACAAATAAAGCAGAAACGTAAATTCTTTCTTATGATGAAATGCGAACGATATTTAAGAATTGGCTTTTATCAGATATTTAAGAAATAGGTATTTTTAATGGAATTGCTGCAGTAATGGCAAGATTAACGAACCTGCCGAACATTAATATCAGCTTGAAAGTTTGTCGAATGGAAGATGGAAAACTGAAAAGTAGAATAATTATGGGGAATAGACAGAGAGTAATTCATTCTCATCGGTTATTAAAAAACTTATTAAAAAGAGAGACTGAGAGCAATGCTGTTGTATGATTCGAAGACCGCTACTGCCCTCTAAAATTAACGATGATCCATCGCGTAAATCCACTAGGGCGAAAGTCCGCTTCCTCTAGAAGGGTCCGTATAGTATACTGTGCTTCCGTGTAGCAGTCAATTTGTTTCGAACGCATTTTATGCCTGAATCGATATATCGATATATTTCGAAGAACACATGATTTCTCTATGATTCATGTCTTATGAATAATATTTATTTTATCGTCAAACCAATTCGATATCGGGAAAGAATTTTATAACTTCTTTGATAATTTCTGTGAATTTTTCCGCGATCGATAATATAATACCGCATCTTTTTACTTTGTGAAATCATGTGTAAGTTAGGTTAGGTGGCTCTGTGTGGTTCAATACATAAAACTTGAGTTGTGACTTTATATTATAATACTTTTAACTGTAATTCCATGTATGTTGAATTGTGAAAAGATATAGAAATTGATGTATGTACGTTTTTTTTATAATTCTTTAGCAAATTCGAAGACAGTTGTTCATAGTAATAAATTATGATAGAACAATGTGAAAAACAAAAGAGAAAAACAAATGTTTTTAGCACTTATGAGGCATCATTATATATATTAAATTATAATAACAATAATAAGAAAGATTTTTATTCTGATATTCTGATATATTTTCTCACAACGCGTTTATCACTTACCACATTTTTGACATATCAGTATTATTTGTTGTTACAGTTTCTTACAGATATCGATATATTTCAACTTTACTATAGTACAAATATTAATATTTGAACAATATTTAAACTAATCTCATTATGATATTTCTTTATTATATTATGTTATTCTAACATAACATTTTTTATCTATCATTTATCTATATTTATTATTTTAGATATCCCATAACAAAACATCAATCACTGTAATGAAATTAAATTATAAAACTTTCTTAGTGATTAATCCTATTTACGATTAACAAAGCACGGCAATAAGAGCATAATAAAATAGTAAATGAAAATAAAAGAAATGAATAATAGAAAATCGAATAAAATGGTGAGTAAAACGATGGATAAAATATCATTGTTTTTATAAGATAAGGAGTGCAATGTGCGACTAACTTATGTACTTACTTATGTATTCAGATATTTTACAGTAATTTATGATCGGATTCAAAGACAGAATTTTCATTTGAATAAGTTTAAAAAATTTACTTTGAAAAAAGATTAATATTATACGTGTGATTTTAAACTGATACAAATTTTGTGAATAAGAAATTAATTATAGCATTGCATTCTTTAGTTTATCCATATTTTGATTTTTCACTTAAGTATTTACTTTAATCTTTTTAATTCTATGAACAAAACGGGATATCTGAATGCGAGACAAAATGGAATACTTCGTAAAAATAAAAAAACAAGAACATTTACAATTTCTTTTAAATTTTCTATTTTGATTCTCCAAAAATAAAATAGAAAAGTAAAGAAAGACAGAAGATGGGGGAAAGTTTATTACATCTACTTTTTTTTTTCTTCTTATGAAGAAAAATTCAATATAATAATATAAAAATAATAATTCTTATAAGATTACAAATATAAAAGATTTGATATAATATGTTTAGTTTATCAAATACGGAAAAATTATATGTGTAAGATTTTTATTAACAAACTATACATTTTTGACATTTAATTTTTTTTATTTAATTCTTTCCTAGGTCAGCAGATTCGCGACGATTAAACTTATGCAGTGTGACGACCGAGCCGTTCGACCTACTTCGTAAAATAACGCGACGGTAGGCGTACTTACCGAAATGTAGGACAACAGTATTCACGCGCAGGAAGCAGCGCAATTATGGATACACGAGAGAACGCGAGCGACCGCGCACGCGTGATTCTAACCTCCGCAATTGTGCCTCCTGACACGACTCTACCGTTGTGGAAAAATACGGCCGCATCGTCGTCGCACATTCTAAACCAACTATTTGCATGTCTTGAAAATCTTCCGTTTCTTCAAATTTTCATTATTGAGCAAATGGATTTGCATATACTTTTACATTGGTATCTAATATTTATATTAATATTTATTGGATCGCACTTGTTCTAATTATTTTCTCTTTTTTTTTATTCGAATTTCAGATGAATATTTACTCATTATATTACGACCTCTTCTATTATTAAAGTTAATGTTAGAAGAATAATAATAACTCAAAAGTATGAAAATTTTTAAAACGTTATAAAATAAATTGTACAAAGAGAAAATACTGTAGCTAGCGAGTGGCGAGGAACGCGACCCTAATATTCAGCTCTGCGGAGATGAACGCTAAAGTTGATCTAGTAAATTTGCGCGTCCGTTTCATAGATGCGTTGGCCCAGTTTGTAGTGGCTATGAAAGCAAGGAGCACCACGATGAAAGTTAGAGAGAGGGCGTGATATCTGTGTCATCGCACAAGCGCCGTACTTCAGTTGAGTACGATTCACAGTGATGTTCTTGGCCCGTTTGAGGGCCGTGTATCCAAGAAATGTTTCATCAGAAATATATATTTTATTTATAATATTCGAATATTCTATTTTTCCCAATATTTTTTGTATCTTCATAAATCGAGACGAATCTAGTGAAGAAATAAAATAAAGTTCGCGACCTTGACAATATACGATAAATAATTTGCGCTGTTTCATATCGCCATTAATCAATATATAATCTAGCAATATTATATTTTATTATCTACAGTAGTGCTAGTAAACCAGATTGGATTAATAATTTGAGATTTTTCCAAAAGCAAAAAGGCTGTATTCAAAATTAAATTGAATGCTTTGAAAATTAGTAACGATGACGAGAATTGTATTCTTCCGTAATAGCTTTTGCTCAAAGAGAATTCGTTCGATGAATCTCTAGAAATCTCTTTCTGTGTGTCGATTCATCTGCTCGACCCTGCCACGATAATTCGTTCTCTAGTGGAGCGCTTACGTAAGAAAGCCGTACCTACCTACCAGCCCACCTCCTAGCTATTCAAGGGATCAAGGCAAACCGGTAGGCTGAACAGGCAGGCAGCCAGGCAGGCCAGAAGAAACGGGCAAGCAGAGAGCAACTAGAGAGGAGGTTGGCTGGCAGGCAGGCAAACTAGGATGCAGGTAGATAAGTAGGTAGGTGGGCACACGTGAACGCGCGTGCGCATACTCTCTGATAAACCTGCCAAACGGATAGAGTCTGCAACAACGGAAATATCTCTCCGCTCCTCCTCTGACGCCAGTATGCCCTCTTCTTTGCTATCTTTTTCGTTTCCTGCTCCACCTCCTATTGCCGGATTGAAGGTTATGCATTGTCAATCATATAACTTAGGCATTTGCTTTCATTTTCTCCTATTGATTTGTTTCACGAATTAGTTAATGCAAAATGGAATACGAATATATTTTTTTTCTCTCTTTCAACTCTTTATTGACAAATATTCATGAGATATATTGATTGTTTATTGAATAATTTATATATTGTAAAGAGATAGTAGAAGAATAAATAAAATATATAATATTCTTATGTAAAAAATTTGCTTTCTGATTCAAACGAAAAAATACCTTATTAATAAGAATGAATTCCGAGAATTAAAGTACTGTCATGAATTAAATATTCTTAGAATCCTAATGAAACTTGTATATTTTTTTAGACTTTTGCGATGCCAATACTAATATTACGAATACTATATTTAATTTTAAAACAACAATGACGTTTTCATCATAGTGACTATTTTATTTTTAAATTTATGCAACATTGTTATGATTCTAAAATTATTCATTGATAAATATAATTTTTGTACGATAGAAATTTCCATGTACTATCTACCAAGATAAATATCAAAAGAAAATTAATATAAAAATTTAACTCATATTTTTTACTAACTTCATATTTTTTTTTTTATATTTCTTTAAAATTTCTTTCTGGTAAAATAAATTAGTCAAATGATTATTTTTCAAATATATAAAATAAGAATTATGGTAAAAGAATACTAGAAACATAATTCCGACTTTAAAGAATTAAAAAATTCTAAGTGATGATCAAAGTCTATTTTTAATGAATATAGCTCATGATATTTGTTAATTTAGCACCATTCATATTTTTTTTCTCGGTTTTTGAAAAATCTATCTAATTGCGCCATTACTCATAGCACATATTACATAACGTCTTGATTTTAGAAGAATAACGTGCAATTCCAGTAAAGGAAATTAGAGACACATCTAATTGAAAGACTAAGTAAAAATCTATACCATCTTTAATAATTGAGATGCTACTAAGAATGGTATATTGAGAAATGCTATTTGAAAAATAATATGCTAACATAATAAAAATATTGTATGTGAATATTTACTTATCTTATATTATTTTATATTTACCTATCTTATATTATCTTATATCAAAAAAATATAGATAAATAATTCTTAAAAAATTAGTAAAGCAAATTATAAATGACGAGAGAGAGAAAAAAATTAAAATAAATAACAAAGGAAACAAATAATAGATTATTATAAAATTATATAAATTATAAAGATTATTATAAAATTTAATTTTATAGATTTATATGTACATATAAGTATACATAGATATATATTTATTGATATGAATAATGTATAAAAGCATTTATCATTTACATGTAAAAACGTAAGTATATATATTTTATAGATATACCATACCATACAGTAATGCACTTGCAATTAACTGGTCATAACCAGTTGCCTATTCAGACAGAAACAGTAACATAACCTATTTCGCCGTTTATTAGGAAAGTGCACCGGTTCGTTCCAGTCGAATGAATGAACCTGTAGATACGTATTATTTATCACTCTGCTCAAAGTAGTTACTATACTATACTATAGAACATTGCGAAGCAACTAATATATCGTGATGGTAGATAAAAGACCGTTTGTCGTACAATGGGAAATTTTTAACGGCGATAGTGAGTAAATTATTCCACTGCACAATCACAAAATCAAATTTCTCGACATTTATTATGAAACGAAAAAAGAAAATCTCTTCTAGTAGAAATAATATTGTTTAGATGCATTTGATTTCTTATGCATAATTTTCATAAAGACATCGTCAAATTTGATAAGAATAAATATTATTTGTATTTTTAGCATCGTATACATTTTTAATATAAATATTATTTGTTTCAGCATCATTATCGCAATATTCAATTGCTAAAATAAAAAACTTTATACATTTGCCATTATAATACATCTATTTTGCACATTATGTAGGAATGTATCGAAATAGCAAATTTATACGTATGAAGACTGGCGGTGGGACGTTGGCCAGTAATTGGGCCAGTAAAACGGGTCAATCGATTTTGTCGCGAAAAAGCTTGCGGTCCAAAAACCTATTTAGCTCGACGAGAGGAGGAGAGGGTTCACAATACACCGCAGTGACTCAGCTTGCTTCTTTGTATTCTTTTTTGATCGTTTGTCTTTGAATTCCATAATTGTTCATCATGCACAACTCATACGTTCATTGGTCATTGTACTTCCGTTTAATGTCCCCATGTTTGTTATAAGCTCTCGTAAAAAGGAACGCAAGCAGCTGACCTTGATAATAAATATAATATCTTTCATAGTTACTCGACAATCTAACAGTTACATGAGAAACAAAAATTAAGATAAATAGTAGTAAGCTATAACAATATGTATTTATTCATTAGTATTAATTCGTTATTAAATCACAGTATAGAAAACATATATATCGCATATTGTATAGTTGCTGGAGATATGAAATTATATCCTTATTTTATCTCTGATTTTATCTGTTGACAGCGATGATTGTAAAGAATGACAATTAATGAAAAATGAACAGAGATTTAAAGCCTAAACATATAAAGAAATTTATGTTCTTATTCTATCGGTATGAAATTACTCGTTTCACTGAATTCAAGATTTCATAGCTCGAGCACATATCAAATGAATAAAAGGAAAAATTAATATTTATAAATTTTGTAAATTTTGATCAAACTTGATGAATAAAAAAATGTAATGTATAATATCAATTTCTTACTGCACAAATATTGTACATCCATATTTTATTGAAATTCCAATTTTTTATATACAACAAATAATCCTTCACTTTTCTTCATCTTATACATATAAAAGTCACATTTACAATTCTATTCGATAGATTTATTAAAACATTACATCTTATTCTACATCATATTCTTGAATCCATATGTACATCATCGAATCTTTAAACCTGTCTTCCCGAAAACACTGAAAAAGCGGACATTTCTGCAATAAGCCATCAAATATACATCACACACGAACACGCACGTGTAACAAGGAAAGGAATAATGATTAAGAAAAACCAAAATGAGACATGACAAGTGGCGTGATTGCGTAATTTCCGGGAAGAAGTGATCGCAGCGAGCCGGGACCTCAAGCTCTTCTTGAAGGAGTAGAGTGGCGTTCGTCCTTGAGGCGCCCTTGGTACTGGCTGTGGAAGCTAAATCGGCCCGTGGAAAGCTGTCGAGTTTGGCGAGTGTAGGGCGTGGTCTAGCGAGGCACCCGGTGACCTCCTAGCCAGCTAGGCGGCCATCTTTGAGCATCGAGTCGTCCGGGCGT